>NC_056748.1:270225936-270335936 GCF_019279795.1 Protopterus annectens | reverse complement strand
AATGTTGGGGATGAGATGTCTTGGTAGGTTGGAAGAGTAATAATTTTGTTATGTTCAGAATTAGATGGGCATTGGCTAACCATGTTTCAACAGAAGTGAAAGATTCCTGTGTTTGAGAATGAAGTGTTGAGAATGAAGTGTTGATAGAGAAGTGAGAATGAAGTGTTGATAGAGAAGTGGCAGCACAGAAGTGTTGACTCATCTGCGTACTGTATTATAGAACCATGTGGAGTAGCTGTGTGTAGATTATTAGTAAAGAGGGAGAAAAGGGGGACACCAATGGATAAAGGAAGGCATGGAGATGGGTCACTCTGCCATAGAACAGTTTGTTGACTGACAGATAAATATGAAACCATGCTGTGGCAGATGGTGAGAAGGATAGTTCAGTTAGCACATCTGTTGGTTTGGAATGGGAGATCATATCAAAAGCTTTTGATAGGTCTAGAAAGCTGGCAGATGCAAAGCTGTTATTCCTGTGATGGTTTACTGTATTGGTGAAGGATAAGACGGCTGTAGTGGTACTATGTGATGGGCGAAACCGATGCTGAGTGTTTGCGAGAAGGTTATTTGTTAGTAAGAATTCATAAGAATTTCATGACCTGGAGATTAATGCACCTTTCGAGTAGCTTAGAAAGAGGTGAAAGAATAGCAACTGGCTGATAGTTTCAGTTCTTTTGGAAGGTCCCCGTTTATGAAGTGGGATTACATGGGGAAACTTTCCACAGTTGAGGGACCTTGTTTTCGAGAATGGACCCAGTTATAAGGATTGATACTGGGAAGGCTATAGATTCAGCTGCAATTTTGAGGTATTCACTGATAAGTTCTCTATGGCAAGTGTAGTAGGTATTAGTTTCTGTAGTAGTTTTTTTATAGTGGCTGTAGGAACTGGGGAGAAAGAGAATGAGGCATTGCTAGTTGTAGACTTGGCTGGTTTGGTGTCAGGAGTAGGAGTTTGCCGTTTTGGAAAGGGCAATTATAGATTCAGTAAAATGTTTGTTAAAAATGGTAGCTATGCTATCGGAATTGTTGTGGATGTTTGGCGTTTGTGTAGTAGATTTTCCTGGGTGAAGGACTGAGTTTATAGCTGGCCAGAATTTTTGAGGGTGTTTTTTTGTCTTTTGAATGTTATGATAGAAATTTATTTTATCCTGTTTTTGTTTTTTTGTTTTTTTGCCTTATTTCCAAGTTCTTGATACTGTTTAGAAACTACTATTAGTCTTTGCACCATAGTTCTCAGGCTTTATCTCTAGTCAGAAGGGCCCTATTGTCTCTGCTTAGCCAGAGGGCATAGTTTGATTTTTACTCTGGTTCTAACCGGGGTATGTGCATTTAATATATCTAAGAAAGATAAAGTGGTTCACTGGATCATCTAGGTCAAGGTATTTGAGTGGAGTCCAATTGCACCTTTGTAAGTCAGCTAGGAAGTTGTCGAGATTAAAGTTGTTTTTGTCTGAGTTTAAACAGAGTTTGGTGAGAATGTGTTTTGTGTAAGAAATTGTGGGTAGGTGGTCGCTCAGACAATCAAGAAGGCAACTTGATTGGAATGAGTGAGAGGAGTTATTTAATAATATCCAAGGTGGATTGTTTTTTACCAGCTTTATCTATTCGGGTAGGTTCTTGAAGAGTTTGTGTAAAACCATGCAAGTTTATGTGATGGATGGGGGTGATCTGTATTGCATGCATACCTGTCTAAATTAAATTAAAATCACACAGTATGAATGTCTCCTGACTAAGGGTGCTACTTGCACAGTGCAATAGACATTCTATAACTGAGGCATTATTTCAAGATGGGATATAGCAGCACAATTATATTGTGTTTTTCTTAAATTTATGGTTAGTGTGGTATAGATTTCTGTACTGTCCAATTGTGGGGTTTTGCATTTACGAAAGGTTGGTGATCTACATCCTCTTTAAAGAGGACGTCTATCCACCCATAGTATGGAGTAACCTGGAGATAGTATTTCATTATCTTTTGTAGTTGGTTTTAACCATGTTTCAGTGATTGACTATGTCTGGGGAGTATGTAGCTAATGTGGCAGGGATGATGTCCAATTTTGTTGGCTATACTTCTAATATTAATCATTAGCAATAGGTCTTTTTCTGTTTAGGATTGGATGTGTGGGGATGTTGAGACTAGAGCGATTAGATGGGCTGGTGTTTTCTGAGAGTGGTCCAGGGTTTGGGTGGATTCACCATTAAGCAGTAGCCTAGAGGCAATGTTGGTAAGTAGTTTCAATCATTTGATAAGTTCATTGTTGAATAACTGAGGATTATAGTGACTATCTTTAGTGGCTGTTAATTTAAATGAAAAATATTGGAGGCTAGTAATATTGACAAGTGTAGGACTGATGGTGAGATATGTACATGGAGTAGTATGGTAAAGGTGTGTTTGTGGTTTGATGAAAAGTGGGTGTCTGGAATGTGTTGTGATAATTAGTGAGGTGCGACAGTAATGAGTGTGGTAAGAAGTGATAGGTGAAGCACAAGCATGGTATTGGTCTAGGAGGAGGAAACGGGAAGTGCATCTAATTGGATGGATAGAGTGAGGGAGTGTCTGCCTAGTGCTAAAGAGTAGCAGCACTGGGGGTGGGTGGGGTATGGGGGGTTAGAGTAGGGGAGCGGAGTGAAGCCTGAAGGGCGAATGGAGCAGGCAGAGCAACCCCAGCAGGGGGGATTCTAAATAGAAAAGAAAAAAGCAATCAGGAGCCAGGAAATATAAGTAAGACGATACCCTATGTTAGAGCTTTTCAGCTTACAGAAACCAAATGTTGCTAGCAAGCTCTTTAAGGATGAGTTAGAGCTAAGGGAATTGGGACTGAACTAAAGGTTTGCTGTGGAATAGTTTTAACCTTACAGACTCTGGAGCTCACCTTTTTGTATACAGAGGGACTAACGAACTTGTACAATTAGTAGAGTGTGTTCCTACCTAGTGGCCGACTTCATTAAAGCTCTCCCAAGTTAGAAGCTGAATAGAGCTCAGTGCAGCTGTGTGACATGTCTGAGATGAGCAGATTGCATTAAGAGTACCAGACCAAAGATCAATACTTGTGCTACACCACAAGTCCCTTTCCTTATTTATGAAATATCTTTGCACATTCCTCTGTATCTTGTTCATCTTGGAAGCATTTTACTTCCTCTTGATCCAGCCCCCAGCCCCTTGAGGTTTCCCAGAATTGGCCTGTGTGGTGGACTGAGTCAGAGACTTCGTTTACATCCAGGTAGAGCATGACTTTTTCAGCTCTTACATGAATCATTGGACTTTGTTTAATTATGGGAGTGGAATACCAAGTGACATCTTGTGTGCAGTGCCCCCCCCCCCCATTTGCTTTCACCCTCCTGTGTAGTGACTTTAGACTTTGCTTTACTTGCCTGTTTCAAATCTCTGTTCATCGCTCCAAGTACTGCATACATGACCTTTTCTCGTAGCCTTTTATCTTCCTCCATTGGCTCTTCTGCTCATTTGGCTATCCCTTTCAGTTTATCATAATTCGCTGCTTTATGGGGACAGTGCAGTGGAATTGTATTCTTAAACCATGCTAAACCCACAGTAGTACGATCATTTTGTCCCCTCCTTTCTTCTTGCTTGGACATCCCAACCCCCTTCCTGTTTAGGAAAGGCCAGATTTGTGGAGTTTTGTTGAGCAATTCACCTGTGAAGCATTCTAATAAATTTTAGAAACTTTACCTGATGTGCAACATTTCAGGATATGTTTTAATAGGGTACAGGAAGCTGTAGGGATTGACCCTTTCACCCTGGGCTTGTAAATGTATGCATGTGTATTTGGGGGGGGGGGGGACTCGGTAAAGAATTTTTTGGCCTGAAGTACGATATCCATTCTGGAATCAGTTGTCTGAACCACTGGAGATCAGACTTCAGCCATTCTAGACCTTGTGTGCCTACAGTCATCTGCTCCTTCCTTCTTTTTGCTCAGATTTTCCCCCTTCCCTGTCATTTTCACCACTGCTAGGACAGAACCACAGATGTCTTTGGCCAACTGGAAAGGAAGGGGAGAGAACAGCAATCTACCCTCTTCTCTTGCCTGGCTAGTACTTGTGTATTGACTTCACTACAATTTGCTCATCTTCTACCTGTTGTCCTCCTCTTCCTTCTCTATAGTAGGTCTTATTCTGTCTAAATATTGTGTGATCCATATTGCCATTCTTTTGCCTAAAAGTTGATGACTGCTTTCCTTTCATGTTCTTGTTTGCCTGCTTTAAAACTTTATTTTTCACATGGCAACTGTTTCTAGCTAAATCTGTAATTAGAATAAGACAGGATCAAAAATGGACTGTTTTTCAGAAGTTAAACTACCTGCCTGTCAGTAATGTTTGTTTTCTTTACTAACAGAGGTCTCTTCATAATTGATCCAAATGGAATTGTCAAACACATAAGCATCAATGACCTGCCTGTTGGGCGCAGTGTGGAAGAGACCCTACGGCTAGTGAAGGCATTCCAGTTTGTAGAAACTCATGGTGAAGTGTGTCCTGCCAATTGGACCCCAGATTCTCCTACAGTAAGTGCCTTTGTATGGTTTTTACATCATGTCAGCGAGTTCAGGTGAAATTATTCATTTTGTAATGCAAATTCAAATAAGGTAACAGAGGTTGGGTGTCCACCAAAGCTACTACTGACTAGATTTTAACTAGTAGCCAGAAGAGGCTAGTCAAGGTGTGACTACATCTGAAGCAAAGCCCCTTTCCCCAAGAGTAGAGTCTTTTTATCTACAGTGACTTCTTTATAGAGTGGTAGGGAGGCTGGAGGCGTATGGCCATAAGCCCATCCAGAAGCAGCCGTAACAGGGATATGCTTGTAGTAGTTTGCATAGACATTCCCATGCAAGACTGAAAGTTCCCAGTTAGTACTGTCCCTTTGGCAGCCAGTACTGGTGACCTCAAGGCCTTCCCTGTGGAGGAAGAAGGCTGCAGCCATAGTAGAAGGGGTCTGACAAAGCTGGAGTTGGATGGACTGGGCAGAATGGAACTCTTGAGTTGTCATCTTTATAACATGCTTAGAATGTTGCATATTGTGTTTTTAAATAGCTTTAAAGTCAACCTGTGGGTATGTATAAATCAGGGAATTTGTACAAGACGTGGGAAAACTGGTTGTGGGTGGATTGTGATTACATTGCCTTCATGAATGATGCTTCATGCAAGTGAGTAAAAGCCATTTTAAGAAATTTGGAAAACAGTTTGGCCTTGCTGTGCAACTTCTCTACAGAGTTTTCCATGTGGAGGAGACTCGCTCGGTTCACATGCCTTTTCACAGTGGTGAAAGGTTGTCCTAATTTAAGGATGTCTGGTTCCGTCTAACATCAGTCATAAGTTAGTACTAGGCTAACTGCCCTTGTGGGCCATTTGAGCTTAGCCAATTACCCCATGTTAGAATCAAACCCTGCACCTTGTGTTTGCAAAGCAAACACCTTAACCATTATGCCAACCTCCCACCTACCAGTGTGGTAGGCAAGAAATGCAGCATCTCTGAGATCCAAATGCTTTTTATGAGGTTGCCCCTCCAAGTCTTAAAATGATTAATTTCTACTGGTACATTGCTTTGCCTTGAGCATGTAGTGGTTATTATGGAACTTGAGGACACCTACCTTTGTGTGATGATCCAAAAGTATTACCAGCATTTTGTGATCGTAGTGGGTGAGAGAGACTTTAAATATAGCTATTTTTTTTTTTTTTTTTCCTTTTGACTGCACTCAGGATTTTCACCAGATGTACAATGTTTAGATGTCATATTTCCAGTGTTCACCTGCTTGAGCATCCAGAGTACATTTACACTTAAATGGATGACTTCTCTATCCAGCCTCACTACACACCTTCTGGACAGCCACTGGAATCAAGAGACACATGGGTAGATGGACCAGTTCCTCTCCTTTTATGCTGTGGATAATTGGAGTACTGAGATTTGAACTATATTTAGCAAACATTCTCAATTATTACTGGATTTTATTCTGTTTTGGATCCTGCATCAGAACATTAGGAGCATCTTTCAAGGCCTCACTGTAGGCTCCAGAGTGACAGCTGTGACTTGTACTTTTTTTTAATGTCATCTGAGGTTAATTGAGAGACGGCTGTATGGACCTCAGTCTTCACTTTCGCTAAGCATTACATGCTGGAATTTCATTTAAGAGCAGAGCTTGTTTCACTAGTATCACCTTGCAGGATGTGGTCATAACCTACCTTTTAATTAGTTTTACTTCCCTCTTAAGGATAAGGACTATATACTACAACAGTGCTGTGTCTTGAAAATAATGTAGTTTGCGTAAATCACCATAACAGTCAATTTTAGGATACTAACACTACTACATACGCTTTCACCTTCTTCCCCCTAGCTTCATATCTAAGCTATGGTTAGCTAGATATTTATGGAGCATGTCCTATTAGCATTGCTCTAACCAGCTCCGACTCCTGTGTAGACACCTCCAGAAAAAGTCCTTGAGGGTTTTACAAACCAAGAACTGGAAGGGGACTTTCTTGCATCACAAATAAGTACATTTCTGAACATTTTCTTTCCAAAATAGAACTGAATGATGAAGTGAGTATCCTGCTGCTCCCCCCGTGTGCTATATTACTGTGACATTGGCCATTTGAGAAAGCCATGGAAAGTCTGGTCATGCAGTAGACCAGGTGTTTGTTTTCAGCAAGTCCTGTGGACAAATTGCTACTGTAATCTTCTCCGAGAACTTGGTTTGATGTGATGAAACTGCCCACATGACTGTAATATTCAAGAGCTATAAAAAGGTAGGTGGTGTCTGCTTTGTACAGTTGAAGTGGTGTTGACATGCCAGGAGATGACTTTTTTCTTTGCTTGATGCAAACCAAAGTGTTGGACATATCAAGCCTTAGTGTTTTGTCAGCATATGATGTCTTCAGGTTATCACAGTTAACCAGGGCTTGAAAATACTTACTAATGTAGTTGATGATGCATTGACATCTAGACTAGCAGAGCAGCAGGATACTAGATCAGTGGCTTGACTGAAGGCATACGAGACAGAACATTAAGAATACAAGTTGTCGTAATGTCTGAAAACTTTTAATTGGACCTGATAAAGCAGCAGTAGTACAAATGCCTCATTCCAAGGACAAAAATGGGCTCTTGTGAGGTTTGTTTTTTATGTGTTGGGTTTTTTGGCATTTTTAGTATTCTAATTATTTTCAAAAACTGCAATTAAAAAAAAATGGAATGTTTTTACTGGTTATGTAAACTTACATTTAGCATGACTTTGCAGTAGCAGTTTGTAGCTCAAAGGGACATCATCTTTGGAGCATCAGTTCTTTTTATCTAGAAGCCTTTCAGACATTTTGCTTCCCCAGATTCCAGAGTGTGACAGCCCCCTAATTAAACCCAGGGCAGTAACTAAGGAGCCTCAATCCTCACTACTGTCTCTGGTAAGGGAATGTCACTGGAAGCAGGGATAAAACTCAGTTTGCCCTAAGGGTACACTGGGAACAGGCTGCAAACCTGGAAGTGAACTGTTTGCTTTAATTCAGGTACCCAGATGAGTCTTCACACTACCCATTGCAAAGCACTTTGTCCCAGTTCTAGGTGTTTGACACGCGCTCTAAAATATTTGATAATCATACATACAAACACTCTTGGGAAAGACCTTGCACTGATTTACTTATGTCCTCTTTCCCAAATTGCACAGTAGTGCTGCCACCAGTCGGAATACCATGATATCCTTCAAAAGGGGTGTTCAGTTATATTGAGTAAATATTGATATGTAAGGTAGCAAGTAATCCAAGCACTAAGGCTTTTTGGAGTGGCCCTAGTGTTATCACATTAAGCATAAACACACTCTGTTTACTAAAAGTTCTTCCTGAATAACTAGCCACAATAGAAGGTAGTAAAATATTCAGTACATTAAAAGTGATTTAAAAGCCTATATACACAGAGTACCCGATTTCAGTAAACTAAAGTTTCACACACAGTTACGAAAACACTGTAGGGTAGATTTTGACACTGATCGCTAACTGTAGATCCCTAACTGTCTAAAGATTAATTGTCCCTGTCTAATCTATTTGTCAACAAGGCAAAATTATACTGTTCTGCAAGCAAAATAAGAATATATGTCCACTCTTCAGGGTGTTGTCCGGTCCTCAGTGACTGGAATAGCAAATACTGTTAGTGAGTGATAAATGCTGATCTGGAAAACAACCACTGACTACTGAATTCAGCTGAAGTGCTGCAGCTGAACAACACTAAACTCGACTGACTCAGAACCTGCTTTTCATAGCAGAATATTTTAAAAGCCGCAAAGTAATGAATTCTACACTTAATTTCAGACTTGAAAAGTAAACAAAAAAGTTGTTTTGAAAATGTCATTCCTTTCAGCTCTGGCACACAGTGACATCACTCTAGGTCAGCTGACTGGCATAACCTGCATTCAGAATTCTTGTTAAATGACATGTACGTTTGGTCAGCCAGAACACTGTTTGTTTCTTTGATTTGCGTAAGATGCTTGAATCATACAAACTTATTCACAATTATAGTTAGTCGTCATGCTGGCATTTATAACACAGGGTAATTTCTAATTATTTAGAAGTATTTACAAAAGTGCAGCCAGACATTCGAGCACAAATATTATCTGATGTCCTCAGACTACACTGTTTCTTGCAAAACTCTACATCACTTTTCTAAACAATTTTATAACTGTGCAGTATGTGCAGCAAACCAAGCTTCACACCCCTAGACGAAAATACCACACTGATAAAACAGGCTAGTGTCATAACTTTCCTGTGAATTATTATAACACTGTACTGTTTCTCCTAATTTTTGTTAAACATTCAAATATAGTAAGTGAAAGTGTTTTGGTTTACAAGCTTTAATTGTAAATAAACTTTTCAAAATGTCAGTCGACATTAACTACAGTGGTTGCATAAATCTTTTTAATCCGCGCTCCCTTTAAACCTCTGAAAAAATGTAATACCAAAAATCTTAACAAATTTTCATTATCATGAACAGTATAATAATGCAGGGCTGCGACCAGCCACTTAAATGACCTTGTATCCAGGCGGTTTGTAAATCTGTTCAAATAAACACTGCCTTGAATCCAAGCAAATAAACTACTGCCCATGTAGATCATGCTGTTAAATCATTCACCCTTTGTATACCCAGTAATGTGCCTGTTCTGGGACCATAATCAGAGAGCCTGAATCCTAAACACAGACACCGGTGAGGGACGTTCACTTGAAACAAAAATAGATGCGCACAATATTTCCAGATGCAGCTGTCTGCACAAAGCACAATTTCCTTCAAGAGTACACAGGGAATGCACTTAGAGTGCTAGGTTACCCGTTCTCTCCATCTCCCCCTCTCTCTCCAGGCCCTCCCCAAGACTCCACTAGCACAGCTGTAGAGTTGAGTCCTCAGCCAACTGTTACAAGCCAAGTCGTCCACCACCCTGTCTTGTGAAGCCAGTGCTCTGTGTCCCTGCTCCAGATAGCCGACACTTTTTGAGATTTGATTTTTGCACATGTGCACACACATACACAAACACGCCTAGAAAAGGCTGGCACAGATTTACTAGCCCTGCTACCTTTTGCTGAGACTATAAGGTAGTTACACTGCCATCAACCAGCTATTCTATGGCCCTTCTAAGGCTACCCAATTGTACTGAGTAAAATGAATACTAATACAAATGGTAGTGTTTGACCAATACAGTAAGGTTTTCAGGAGCAGCCACAGTGTCACCAATTACAGTAAGGTTTTCAGGAGCAGCCACAGTGTCACCAATTACAAATATTCTCAAAGGTTAAATTATTTTCTAAAAAAACTACAATGAAAAGTGTGAATATATTTTAATAAAATCTAGTTATAATAAACACCAGAGTTTCAATCATAGGAAATAAAAATAACACCGATACAGAAAAACAATACTTAACTAGTCTCATATTTTTCTGACTGATCTAAAGAATGACTGTTGCATGGTTACGTACTAAAGCATGGTAAGATGAAGAGGGTGAGTGGTCTTGCTCCTTTCAGGTTTCAAAAACAGACTGCCCCGAGACTTCTCTCATCTAGTATTGTTGGATTACAGAGTGACATTACACACATCTGGTCATCTGACTCTGGTTCCCACACTACCCCCTTTGCTAGAAACTGAACCAGAATTTAGCAGATGTGTTACTGTACACACACAGCTTTGCAGAGATGTGTTAAAGCATCTGGAAGCTATAAAACCATTTCGGAACTTCCACCCTTCTAGGGTAGCAATTGGTTCACCCCTAAGGACAATAGACTAGGATTCCGAGTCCTGGTTTTCACACACATTTCATCTCTGGTTGTAGTCAGAACTGTAAGATGCATCTTTATGGCCTAAACAAAGTAACTTAATTTCATTCTATTTTTCAAAGTTAGCTGGACTGAGATTAACCTCCTTCTCTCGCACTATCCTCTGTTACAGGTGTAACTGTCGAAATGACGTATGTCAGACTTTTTTTGTCCAACAGGACCATCTGTTGGTACATTTTTATCAGAAGCAGCTTTACAAATGCATTTGTAACAAACACCTGTACAAATCAGTGTGATATACAAATGACATTTGATTCTTTACAAACCTCCAGCTAGCTATGCTGTCATATGTTACACATCCACTGCCCTACTTCTCCTGGCATAGCTGGCAGTACCTCACATTGTCACACCCTATGTCAGCATTCCCCATGATAAATTCTCAACATTTTTTCTTTCAGCCGTCTTGGAAAGATACATAGTTCCCAGTATAACTACCATTTAAGATTAATGATTTTTATCACAAAGTTGTTAATAGTGCTGCATTATGATGGTCATACGTAGACCATATATAGACCATACTATGTAATACTTTGTGCATTCACAAGCAACACAATGTCAGTCAGTTATACTTTAAGAGCCCATTAGTTTTGCTTTGATTTTCGGGGGGGAGGGGGGGGCATTACAAGATAGTATCACTGGTTCCCCCTTTCCTCTATCTGTTCAGCCGGTTTATTCCTCCTGTGGGGCAAGAAACCTCAAACTCGTTTGTTCCCTGAGTGAGCCTTATCAGTTCATTTTTGCCTTTTTGGAAGCGGACGTTGAGAACTAGAGAATAGACCAGTCTGCAGAACCTGAGGACTGTCATAACCCCCTCCCTCCAGTAGTTTCCATGCTATGGTATGTTATGGATGCGTTTAGGAGGCACATGCTACCAATATATAGTCTCATGGCTGAGCTGCACACCTCTTACAGCCTGTGCATGCTAGGCTTCTTGCTGCATGATTAATTTGCACTTCAAAAAGTCCCCAACGGGAAAGCTGATGTTGGCCACTCGGTCACTGATCCCTACCTCCAAAATCCATGCCATTAGACAAACGCTAATATTGTAGATGCAGGCAAGACTTTGTATCGACACCATGTGGGGTCTAGTCTAAGAATTCCAAACTTTTGAATCATTCTGTATTCCCATAGTGTGGCTGTGGAGTGTGATACTGGTGCACACTCTAGTCACCCATTACTAAATGGGTATGGCTGTACTGTCAAGCAGACCCATGCCCAGAGAAGTAAGCAAGCTTGGGCTGGGGGGGCAAGCAGTCAAGCTGTTCGGTGTAATGCTGTTTTGATTCTTTGACTCACTTTAGATTAAGCCAATACTCCATCCATCAAAAATGTTTTAGCCTAGTGATTCTCTAAGGCTGCTACCTGGATATGTGTTCATACTTTTCTATGTTTTTAGCCATATGTCTAGTCTGAGAGAGATTAGACTTTGCTGCTACTTTCCCATGTGGCATGTTAGACCATCCAATCCCATTTCTGAAAGTTACAGAACCAACCAATAGTAACAATAGATGTTTGAATTTAAGATTAATGCTGCGTGATAAACTCCCACCCACCTTCCTCTAAGCTTGCTTAGTTTTATGGGTCTGAGATCATTGTATACAACTGTTTCTGTATGATCTAGAGAGGATTTGGCATGTTTTTCTGTATTACCTCTTCTAGGGTTTGATGTAGCTGGTAACCTGGAATGGATGATTAGTTCATACAGTAGTTTTGCAGCTTTCTGATTTTTTTGATTCTTCTGATCTGGATTTGCCCTTATCTCCTTATGAGGATTCTGATTCAGAGGACTCTATTCCCTCTGCTTCCCCTCCAGAGGATTTTTCTTTTGGTGAAATCTTACATACTTTAAGGGAGCATTTCCACTGGGAAAGCCAGGATTTTTCTGATTCAAAAAAGAGGCTTATGGATTTCTTACTCCTGACTCAGTATAGGCCTTTAGCTATTCCTCCTGTACTAGACATTGTTGATGTTTTTTCGGAATCTAGGTTGGCCCCTGATTCTTTGCCTCCTGCTCCAAGAAAACCTGACCGATATTACAGGGTTCCTGATCACACACAAGTTCATTTTTAAGAATCCTGTTGCAGATCCAGAGACAATTTCACAGGGACCCAAGGGCATTAAGGCTTCTACTGCTAAAAATCCTACCCCTTCTGATAGACTCCAGGGTGCTGGATAGATGGCTTAAGAAGGTTTACACTTCTGCAACCTTGGACATTAGGGCTTTAAACCACCAGTTTCATATGTTAAAAAAGCAGCAACATGTTATTGGATTGCTTAAACAGAAAATGATGATTCCTGACTGTGCGGAAAATAAAGAATTACAGGATTTAATCCATTCTGCTGAACAGGTTGGAAAACATACTTTGCAATCTGCATTTGATTCATTAGAGGCCTCTTGCAGGGCTGTTGTTACTAGGTCTGTGCTCAGAAGGCATGCTTGGCTTAAGGAGAGCTATCTTTGCCTGATCATGTTAAAGCTAAATTGTTGAATGCTCCCTTAAATCAGGACCGCCTGTTTGGCAACAAGGCTGAGAAAGTTCTTAAAAAGATGGAAGATAAAGCTAAATCTATGAAAACTGTTAAAGCTTTCTTACAAGTTCAGCCTCCTAGATTTAGTAGGCACTGGCCCTCTAAGAATTGGTCCTTTCCAGCCCCTTCCAGGGCATCTCAAGCCAAACCTAGACACATCAGAAACCCAAGGTTTCAGTCCCAGGGGACACACAAGACTAAGCAGTAGGGGGTTTCTGCACCCAAATCAGGGAGTAGTAAGACTCCCCCCTATGGAAAACTGTCTCAATTACTTTTTTTTTTTTTTTAAAACTTCTAAGAACTTCCCAACTGAATGCCCCTTTAGGTGGAAAGATTGGTCTGCAGGCCAAAAACTGGGAACTCATGGACCTACATGAGTGGAAACTGGAACCAAGGATTTTCAACATGTTGACAAGCAAATAGGGGGAGCCTAGATATAGACCTGTTTGCCTCCCCCCAGAACCATTAGTTGGACAAATTTTGCACAAGGATTCCCCACAAACTGAACCTATCGGTTTATGCCTTTCCTCCTCTGCCTCTGCTCTCCAAGGTACTACTAAAGATCAAACAGGACAAGCCAAGGACGATTTTAATTGCACCAGACTGGCCACGCAAGCACTGGTTTCCCCCTTCTGCGCAGTGTGTCGCTCTTGGCCCCATGGCACCTGCCTCTGACTCCTTCCCTCTTGTCTCAGCAGGAGAACCAGATTCTGCACCCTCAGCTGCAAATGCTGAACCTAGCAGCCTGGCTAATTACCTAATCTCTCCTTTGCTTATCCCTCAGTAAATCGGTGATGGATGATATATTAGTGGCTAGGAGGCCTAGTACTAGAAAATCTTATGCTGCAAAATGGAAAAGATTTTGTACCTGGAACCAGTCTCAAGGGATGAGCGCAGCAGTGCCCAATTTACCTCCGATTCTACCTCAGATTCTACAGTATTTGACAGATGCTTCATAAGGGCTTGTCCTTTTGCTCCATCAGAATTCATGCCTCAGCCATTTCAGCTCATTATAGCACAGAGCCTTTCCCCTTCTCTCACCCACTGCTCAAGCAGTTCCTCAGAGTGGCCAAAAATGTAAGGCCACCGAGCAGAGCTCCAACTCCAGCCTGGGACCTTAACTTTGTCTTGGAGAAACTCCCTCTTCTCCTTTCAAGCCAGTTGCTACTGCAGATTTAAAATTCCTTTCCTGGAAAACAGCTTTTCTTCTAGCAATCACTTATGCAAGAAGGGTATCTGAGTTGCAGGCCCTTATGACAGTGGAGCCTTTCATCATCTCTCATGCAGACAGGGTGTCCCTCAGAACCCAATCCCTCCTTCATGCCCAAGGTGGTATCCCGTGTGGTGCTTGATCAGTTCATTCATTTGCCTACCTTCTTTCCTGACCCACGGAACAAAGGGGAATGCATACTGCACTACTTAGATGTGCACAGACAACTTGGATTCTACTTGGACAGGACAAATCCTCAAAGGAAATCTGAACAACTGCTGGTGGCATTTGCTGCAGGGACAGAGGGGAAAGCTATTTCAAAGCAAACCATTTCAAAATGGATAGGCCACTGCATTCATTTCTGCTATAAGCACCGTGAAAAACCTATCCCACAGGGCATTAGACCCCATTCAACCAGGGCTGCATCTACCTTTACAGCTTTTCTCAGGGGTGTAATGTAATGACTGCAACAGTGCAACACGAAGAACATAGTACAGTTGTGTACACTTACCATAAATGTAGATGTTCGGGTGTATTCACTGTTGCAGTCCTGGTTACCCTCCCTCCGGCCCCCTTTCTTCTTTTGGCTATACCTCTATTCTCGCTTACTATGCTCCAAAAGCTTTTTGGTGTATTTGCTTTTTTGTTGGAGGTATATCCTTGTATTATAGATTTAACTGCTTCCCATTAGGGGGGTAACTGACATCTGGTGCAAGAAAAACTGATGTAATGGTGTCTGCTGCATGTTTTTATACCCCTGACGACCTGACATCACGGAAGAAGGGACAGCAACCGACGCAGGGCCAAAGCCAAAGACTGTTAATCAGGCTGACCTGAGGGCTACTGCAAGCAGATAACCCAAATGTAATGACTGCAACAGTGAATACACATTAACATCTACATTTATGGTAAGTGTACACAACTGTACTTTCTATAGCCCCCACCCCCTTTCTTTTACAGCTAGGCTTTTCATGGCTCCAGACTGCTGCTTTATGCCTGCTTGAGAATGCAGTTTCTGTTGAAAAACACTCCCACGTCTGATGGCCAGACAAGATTTAACTCATTGCTTTTTTGTAACTTTTGTAACCATAACTGGTAACAGAATAAAGTATTGTGATGTGTATACTAAGCTGTACCTTATTCCCAAATGAGCAGGATAGAAGATTGCTTCTGAGATACAATAAATGATGGCTTCCCTCCTTATGACTTCATTTGGGAAAGACCGTGGCTCATGAGGTCCTGTGTGGACATATATTAAGCTGTTCTGTTACTCCCCGCTCCCCAAAAAAGGGGGGCAAAAGCATTATTTGCTGAAGAAAAATAAGGATCCTTGGATTAGATCTCCTCCAAACTTTGTACTTGATGCTATTTGGATGTTTTGGAAGTATCCAGATTCATCTTCCTTTGCAGCTGAAACTGATGCTTAGTGCAGACAGCAGATGGAATAAAATTTCTTCCAACTAGGCATTCAAGGGCAGGTGCTTATGTCCTCCCTTCAGTATTGTATGTCCCAAAAAACATAGCATCTTTTTACTTTACTGCTAAATAAGGAGTGCAAACCTTTGGAAGTGGTGAGCAACAGAGTATTCTCCATTTTAGTCTTTGTTTTGTCTCACCAGTTTTAACTGTGGATCAAACTCTGGAAAGTCTGTCAGCACCTGATTTGGGGTTGTCATTTTGTAGTTGCAAAGGATTGCAAAATCATCATGGATTCTTCAGTAGGCTTAATTTTTATGCATTAGTCACAGCACCAGAACAGTGAAAATTCAAGAACTTGTCTTGGCTAATTGTGAAATGAGTCTGTGCCATTTCATTTAGCTAAGGAAAGGCTTTCTGAAATTCTCTTTCTGGGGTGAAGCCCTGTTTGGGCAGGCTTCTCATAATCTGTTTGAAGACCAACTTGACAGTGAATGAAAGGTTCTTACCTGGCTTTCCTTTTCTTTTTTGCTTTAATTCCCAAAGAAGTGGTCTCTGACTATGGCAACAGAGTGTAGAGCAGTCAACCGATCACAGGTGCCCCCTCCAAAGGCTTCCAAGAGGCAGTCAGTGCCACAGCACTCCTGCCTGCCAAAATATTCTGTCTGTGGACAAAATGTGAGCTTGCATTAACATAAAGAACCAGGGAGTGACAAGTTTTTGACGTGTGTCTAACATCTGTCTTCCAAGCTGTTGGGTTCCCCCACTAGAAAGAATTCTGCTTACTGCCCAAGCATTCTTCACAGAGCTCCTAGAATGGATCTATTTTTTCCCAGAGGGGTCATAAAGTGATCTGCTTTCAGACAGAGAGAGATGGAATCAAATTGTTGCTCCTCTGATCCGAAAGGATTGGGGGATGGATTTGTCCCATTTTTGCTGATTTGAGCAAGCACAGCTGACATGTTTTGCTGAGTGATGACTCACCAGGAACTCTTACATCTACTGCAGTAGGCTGTCTACACTGCTTTATTTTTGGCATATCAGTGCAGTTGTCACAAAAGATTAAAGCTTTGTCATTTTAAGCAGTAGCTTGTGGTTCAGGGTTTGATTTCTTCTGCATCCATTTGAGTACTGTACAGTGCTGGGCTAGTCAGCTTCCTGACAGAGTCTGAAAAAGGTGCATGTGAATCGGTGATATACCCATTTAAAAAATAATTGTAGTTTCTGCAGTGGAAGTTCCCTTGGACCTTTTCAATGGCTTCACTCAGAGATAGTAGTATACAGAAGAGACCAATGTGTGTACTTTAGTGCTAGTTACTGTTGCAGGAGTCTTATGGGGAAAATAACTTTTCCTGCATGATTGTCTGCTAGTGATCCCATCTATAGACTTATTAGTGGTCTTTGCTTGGGTCCTACCATTGTTTCAGAACCTGGAGGGTCATCGTGAACTGGGATAATTCCCATTTTCTGTTTGTCTGTTTCTTTAATTGGGACAGAGTTGTTCCTCCTTGACAAGCTAGGTGAGAACAGATGGCTATAAACATTGACTGATGTCCTTCAAGGATGCATCTGCAGTCCTAACAAATGGGTTGTCCTGGCCTCAGGCAGCCCTTCGGTCGGCCGGATTCCAAAGTCTGGGTCTGGCCTCGGCTGATGTCGCACTTCACCCGACGTCATAGCTGCAGTTCAGCGGGTATAAAGGTATCAGCCGACACCATTTTCCTCAGTCTTTCTTGCCGCGTGGTGCCCGAAGCAGAAGCTGTTCGCAAGTGCCGGTCGGTCAGAACCAGAGATTGCTACTACCGAAGACTTCTAAAAAGCCAAGTACCCCGTTGGGGACTCTCTTACCTCAGACTATGTCAGAAAAAGTGAATAACTGTTTAACTTGTGGGAAACAAATACCTCATAAAGATTTCCACTCTTACTGCCTACCTTGTTTAGGCCCAGACCACGACGTAGCAGCCTGTCTAGCCTGTGCTTCTTTCAACCGACGGACACTTAGGCATCGGTCGGAATTTGCTGAGGAGTTTTTCGGCTCTGCTTTTGCTTACAACATGCCGTCGGAAACTCCGACTTCACAATTAGCTAAAAAGCGCAAGGAAAAGGACAGACACTCGCGGTCCGCGGTTTCGGCCGAAACCGCGGTTAAGTCAACCGCGAGTGTCTCTGTTTCGGCTGAAACCGAGCCCTCGGTTCTTCCTTCGGCCGAAAGCTTGCCTCCCACCGAGGCCTCATCCAGCATGGCTGAATCTGCTACTGAAATTCCACCTGCTCTTACAGGTTCACAGGATTTATCTGATACTATCCCTTTAGATATATCCACTCCTGCACGTGGAGCTGCTAGGCCCCCTGCATCCATGTCGATTAAGGCTTTTGCCAGGGCTAAAGCAGCAAAATCAACCAAGACTGTGCCTATTAAGACCCCCTCTCACAGGCCTAGCTCTAGTACTCAAATGCTTAGTCTAGCAGAGGATCTCATTACTTTGATCAGGGCCCAACCTCACCCTGACAGGGCCTCTCACCCACCTCCAGAGAAGAGGCGTAGAGCAGAGCCCCCTGAGCCAGTTTCTTCAGATTACTCTTCTGATGATTCAGAAAATACAAACCCTCCAGAAGGCCCTTATTCTCCTTATGAGGACTCTGATGCAGAAGACTCAATTCCTTCTGCCTCTCCGCCTGAGGAATTTTCTTTTGGGGAAAACTTGCATGCTATGAGGGAACAATTTCAATGGCAGGGCCAGGATTTTTCAGACTCTAGGAAAAGGCTTAGGACCTTTTTGCATTTGCCACAGCATAGGCCTTTAGCCATTCCTCCAGTACTTACTGTTGTGGATGATGCATTTAATGATGCTTGTACTGCCCCTGATTCACTTCCTCCGGCCCCTGCTAAGCCCGACAGGTACTACAGGGTTCGGACACATTATCATTTGTATAAGGCTCCTTTTGCAGATCCTGAAACTATTTCACAGGGACCCAAGGCTGTAGCAGCTACCTCTGCCAAAAACCCTCCCTCTGAAAGGGAATCTAGGGCCTTAGAGATGGGGTAAAAAAAGTTTATACTTCTGCTACTCTTTCGGCTAGGGCCTTAAACTGTCAATTCCACATGATTCAGTATCGGGAATTTGTTAGACCAGTTAACTAAAAAACTGTCCTCGCCTGAACCATTAGACAAAAAGTCTCTTCAGGAAATGGTACATAACATACAGCAGGTCAGTAATCATTCCTTAAAATGCGGCTATGATGCACTGGAGGCTTCCTTTAGATCAGCTATGACTGGTACAGTGATCAGAAGGCATGCATGGTTAAAAGAGCAGTCCTTACCAGACCATGTAAAATCAAAGCTCCTAGATGCTCCCATGGATAAGCATAATTTGTTTGGCTCACCTGCACAGCAGGTGCTGAAGAAGGTGGAAGAGAAAGCAAAATCTGTCCAGACAGTCAAGGATTTCTTACAGGTCCAGCCTCCAAGGTTTAGTAGGAACTGGCCTTCCAAGAATTGGTCCTTTCCAGACACCACCAGAGCACAGAGAGGCAGGAATAGGCGGCCAAGAGGCAGGGGTCAATCCAGAGGTGCCTACAGGGGACGTCAGTGGCAGCCTAACAACCAGTGAAGTACTGCCACAGATCCAGCCACTACCACTTCCACAGGACAATCACAGTGACTTGGCTCTGAGACCGCCTACCAGGGAACAACTAGATGCACCCTTAGGCGGAAAGCTAGCCTTATTTTCAGTAAACTGGCATTACATCACAGGAGACAAATGGATTTTACAGACAATAGACAAAGGTTACAGGTTTCACTTCCATACTCTACCAAGGAAGAGAGGAATGCCAAACCTACCTCCAAATCAAAAGACAAAAGCTCTAGAACAAATAGACAACTTAATAAGGATGAGAGCTATAGAAAAGGTACCGTCTATGGAACAAGGGCAAGGATTTTACTCCAGACTTTTCCTGGTGCCAAGAAAAGAAAACCAATGGCGACCTATTCTAGACCTGTCCGCTCTGAACACATATCTCATTGTTCCAAAATTCAAGATGCTGACCCTACAGCAGCTTCTTCCCATGCTGGGCAAGGAGTCTTGGCTGGTAACTCTAGATCTCAAGGAGGCATACCTGCACGTCCCCATACGACCAAACTGCAGAAGATACCTCAGATTTCTTGCAGGATCAGAGCATTATCAATTCTTAGCATTGCCCTTTGGCTTATCTACTGCGCCCAGAGTATTCACGAAATGCCTGGCATCAGTAATTGCTCATTGCAGGCTTCAGGGAATTCAAATTTACCCTTACCTGGACGACTGCCTGTTACAAGCGGACAACAAAAACAAATTAGCAAAAGATTTGAAAAAGGTCATTCATCTGCTACAAGCCCTGGGATACACAGTCAGTATAAAAAAGTCAAGGCTGATACCATCCCAGAGGATAACTTTCTTGGGTGCAGAACTGGACACATCAAATCAAATGGCATCCCTCACAGCAGAAAAGCAGAAGCACCTTCCTCTCTATTTCATGGCATTAACAATGCAGAACCAGCTAACAGCAAGGAAAGTCCTGCAAGCCCTGGGTTACATGGCATCCTGCATAATATTGATTCCACATGCCAGACTACATATGAGGAAGTTGCAATGGTACCCAAGGAATTTATGGTCTCAGCACAAGCACAGCCTAGAAACCCAAATTCCAATAATTCCATGCCTGAAGTAAGAATTCCAATGGTGGGCTCAGGCCTGTCAGTTGAACAAAGGACTGCCCTTCCACAGCCCTCAACCAAGCCATACTATCACCACGGACACCTCAGACCTCGGTTGGGGGGCACACATGCCGGACAAGTGCATACAAGGCTTATGGACTCAAGACCAGCTGAACCTACACATAAATCAAAAGGAGATGCTGGCAGTAAAACTGGCAATTCAGACATTCAGACTGTTTCTTCAACAGGGTCAATTGCTGATAAGGACGGTAAAACTGGCAATTCAGACATTCAGACTGTTTCTTCAACAGGGTCAATTGCTGATAAGGACGGACAACACCACAGTTATGTGGTACATCAACAAACAGGGAGGCACACATTCATACCCTCTATGCCGGATGGCAATGGACCTCTGGAATGTGGCCCTGAGCTTCAACATTCAGCTCCAGGCAATATTTGTACCAGGAAAAGAAAATATACTAGCAGACATCCTAAGCAGAACTACCACGGATGCCCACGAATGGATGCTGCATCCAGACATCTTCAAATCCATTACAAGGAAATGGGGACTACCAGAAATAGACTTATTCGCATCCCCACACAACCACCAATTGAAAAAATTTTGCACAAGGACATACCACCCTCTGGCTTGGAAGGTGGACTCCCTATCTTTCAGTTGGGAAAACCTGACAGCATATGCATTCCCACCTCTTCCTTTGATGCACAAGGTGCTATTGAAGATCAAAGAAGACCGCCCAAGGATCATCCTGATAGCTCCAGATTGGCCGAGGCAGCATTGGTACCCATTACTGAGGAGTATGTCTCGGGAACAAATATGGCCTCTGCCCCTAGTTCCCTTACTGCTAACACAGAACAACTTCAAAACCCTGCATCCAAACTTGAAAACGTTGCAGCTAGCTGCCTGGAACATTGCATAAGACAAAATAACCCAGATTTATCTCAAAGGGTTAAAGACATTATCTTGGAGGCTCGCAGACCCTCAACAAGGAAAACTTATTCAGCAAAATGGAAAAGATATCTCATTTGGAGTGCAGCTAAAGGAGAAGATGTGTCACTGGTAAACATGCCTAACATCCTGGAATACTTGGCAGAACTTTTCCACAATGGCCTGTCCTATTCTTCCATTAAGATTCATGCATCAGCTATTTCAGCAGAATACAACATGGACCTTCCAGTCTTCTCTCATCCTCTACTCAGGCAGTTTCTGAGAGGAATTAAAAATGTAAAGCCACCAAGGAAGCCACCATTGCCCGCATGGGACTTGAACTTTGTGCTGGAAAAGTTGACACTCCCTCCTTTTGAACCAGCAGCAACAGCAGAATTACAGTACTTATCATGGAAAACTGCTTTCCTGCTTGCAATCACTTCAGCAAGAAGGGTTTCTGAATTACAGGCATTAATGGCAGTACAGCCCTTCCTTATCTTCCATCAAGATAGTGTCCATGAGAACTAATCCTACTTTTATGCCAAAGGTGGTCTCCAGGGTATCTCTAAACCAAGCTATCCACCTACCTACATTCTTCCCCAACCCACAGAACAGGGAGAAAGATTATTACATACCTTGGATGTACATAGGCAATTGCGCTACTACCTGGACAGAACCAAGAGCAATAGAAAAACTGACCAGCTACTGGTAGCATATGCAACAGGAATGGAAGGAAAAGCAATTTCAAAACAGACAATCTCAAAGTGGATAGGAAATTGCATTAGATTTTGTTACTCTTACCATGGAAAGACAACTCCAGAAAACATCAGACCTCACTCCACAAGGGCTACATCCACTACTACAGCTTTTTTACGAGGAGTGGCTACCAAAGACATTTTAGAGGCTGCTACTTGGAGCTCCGTGCATACATTTGCCAAGCATTATAATCTACCCTTATACTCCAGATCCCGAGCAGGCTTTGCCACTGCTGTTTTGCAAGGGATCTTAACTACACCATAATCTAATTATTACCTCCTCCCCCAGTTTGGCTATGGTATTCTACCCATTTGTTAGGACTGCAGATGCATCCTTGAAGGACATAGTACAGTTTTGTACCTACCATAAATGTAGATGTCAGAGAGGTATGCATCTGCAGTCAGGATTACCCACCCTCCTTCCCCTCTGTGGTACTCCTAGGGTATTTGCCCATCTTGTAGCTAGCTGGGGGAATATATTATGGTGTATTTGTTTGTATATATGTATATACTTGTTTATTTCTATTTGCTCTCTATTGTTTGGAAACATTTGCATTTATCCAAATTTAGCCTTCCTAGAGGGCTCCTGGCATCTGGGGCAAGAAACACTGAGGAAAATGGCGTCGGCTGATGCCTTTATACCCACTGAACTGCAGCTATGACGTCTGGTGAAGTGCGACATCAGCCGAGGCCAGCCCCAGACTTTGGAATCCGGCCGACCGAAGGGCTGCCTGAGGCCAGGACAACCCGTTTGTTAGGACTGCAGATGCATACCTCTCGGACATCTACATTTATGGTAGGTACAAAACTGTACTTTGTGGTCCTCCTAGGGTTTGTGATAGTTATGTACCTCACAATTCTGTTTATATTCCTTTAGATGAGGGTGCTTCTGAGGATGGAAAAGTGCTGGTGACTGCAGAATCATTCAAAACCACCTGCAGGCATCAAACTCTCTAACAGGCTCTTAATTTTTCCTGATAGTCCAGATTCCTCTTCATTGCCTCTTCATTGCCTTTCCAGGGACAAGACCCAGAGAGGAGAGAGCCATTTATGTTTATCTCAAATCCTTCCTGAGCCGTATTCCAGTGAAAGAGTAGTTCTCTTTCCTCCAGGGAAGCAAAAGGTCCTGAATTTAATTAAGCTGACAGTACACTTTCACCAGGCAGCATGAGGCATGTTGGAAAATGCTATTAAATTTCATAGCAATTGGATTGTGGCTGTTATAAAAATGCCCAGGGAGGGCATTGTGCCACAACCACTTGGTGCCCCCCCACCCCCACCCCATGCACGCACACGTTTGCCAAGCTTTGTTACTTTGAGCACAATTCAAGGAGCTGGGCTATATTTGCACTTTAACTTTTGAGTCCTTGCTTTTTTTTTTTTAGGCATTCAATTGGGAAGTGCTTGGAAGTTTTAAAAGCAAGTCATTCGGACAGTTTTCCATAGGGGGGAGTCTTACTACTCCTTGATTTAGGCATTCAATAGGTTTGATTCCCAAACTAGGATTAATCTGGACTGTTGTATAGGGTCTTTGAAGTGTATGACACACATGCATTCAGCACATCTGCTGATCTTTGGTACTCACTGTAGAGGGACTTCTCAGCTAACCTCTTTCAGTCTCCCCATGTCTGAACAGCATCCTTACCTAGCTTTAATGGCTGGATTTTCTGCAAGACTGGCAGGTGTGTAATATTCTATCTGAAGTAGTTAACTTCATTTATCTGCAACCTCTGGGTATTCGAATCCAAGCCGGCAACATTTTATCAAGCATCTGCTCCAAGCTCCTCCCCTTACCCATAATCCCTCACCTCTCCTACCTTCCCCCAGATCTCGTTTGCTGCTTCATGCGTACGCATCGTGGTTTCTATAGCTCCAAGTTGGGTGTAGTAAGTTGAACTTTTGGTACTTAAATTAGTGTTTGAGAGTAGTTGTTTGTGAGCAACCCTTCGTCTTGTCGGTTTGTTAAAAAAAAAAAAAAAAAATGTTTTTGAGGTAGAGTAGGCCTAGCCAACCTGTGTGTGTGTGTGTGTGTGTGTGTGTGTGTGTGTGTGTGTGTGTGTGTGTGTGTGTGTGTGTGTGTGTGTGTGTGTGTCTAGTTTAGAGTTTGGCTGTGTGGAGTGTTTATGGCTGATCAGCCTAAACCAACGTTTAAAAAAAAAATGCACAATGTGTGGCCACAAGCTTTCACTGGCTGATTGCCACACTGTCATTTTCCTGGGTGTTCCCCATCTTAGTCTGTGTGCAGGGTTCAACCCCAGGGCCCTAAAAGGAAGGAGGGCAAAACTGGTAGCTAAGGGCCTGCTACCAGTTTCTGCTTTAGAGAACTCCCACCCCCAGGCTGGGACTCAACCTCCCTCTAAGCCTGCTGAGGCAGGGACAAAGTCTAAAGATGAGAGAGGAAAGGGTGGAAAAGCACCGCACGCTATCTCCTGAGTGGGAACAATTTCCCAGTACACCTACGAAAGTTGTTAGGACCACTTCTTCTCCGTTCCATTCCCCGAGGTTCTCCCTGGAGTTGATGGAGCCTTCGGACCAGAGGCCTTCTTCGAGGTAGTATCACAGGGCCAGATCAGAGTCTGTCGCCTCCTCGCGGTCGACCGAGTCCATCAGAGCTTGACGTGGCCAGGATGATGCAGAGATTCATTCGAACCCAAATCAAATGGGAGTCTTGCCAGGCCCCTCTCCGCTGGAGAGGGGACATCTATGCCCTTCTTCCATCCTATTTCTCCTTCCCCAATCCTAACTGCGGTTTCAGGGTTATGGATCAGAGGATGGAGCTGGGGGTTTGGCAGTGATGGTTCCTCCAGCCTCTACGCTGGCCATTACCTTGAGTTCCTTGGATCAGACTTGTTCAGATCTGAGCAACTCTCTGGGCTGAGAACAGGGAGCCAGATCCAAGGGAACGGAGGTGTCTTCTGCTCCGAGCCGTTCCTTCGGAACCCTGGCTACCTTGGCCTTGGCCCCAATCCTCACGACAGAGCCGGGGAGAACTTCTTCCTTGTTGGTTGCCAAGGAGGTGCGCTCTCCTTTGGCCTTCAATGTGGTGAAGAGGGTTCACTCCCAGGGATTGATGAGACCCCAGCCCATTGCCTTGGAATCCGCCCAGGCTGCCATGGATTTGGTCACGAATCCCACCAGCTTGTCCCAGGGACAGCCCATGCTTGAGGACCCCCAGGTGGTTACCATTGTGGAACCCCCTGTGACTTATGAGCCCTCATTAGAGAGTCCCACTGAGGAGGCCCCCCCCCTCCACCGTAAGCATTTGTGAAAGAGGAGGCACATGAACTCCCCTGAGTCCCTCATAAAAGATACTGACTTGGATGAAGGTGAGGGTTCCCCCAGGTTACCTCTTTAGGATGTCTCCTTTGGAGACCTCATGGAAATCCTCCGCCAGAGTGGAGGTTGGTCAGCCCCAAAACACTCAATGGATGAGTCAGTATTCCTGGAGGCCTTTAGCACGGGCTCATCTACATCCTGGGTGTCCCCTCCTGCAGATCCATTAGTGGATCTTATTACCACACGGGCATGGGAAGAGCCTGACACCATAGAGCCAATACCCAAATGCCCAGACAGGATCCTTTCTCCTCCCACAGACAGGCTTGGTACAAGGGATCTCCGGTGGATGCTATGGTGGTGGCAGCTGCCACCAAGAGAGAACTGGCTCAGGAAAGTTCTTCGGTCCACCCTCCGGACAAAGAGTCTAGGATGGTGGATCACTTTGGGAAGAGAGTCTTTTCTTCAGTGACGTTTTCCGTATGAGCGCTGAATTATTTGGCACACTTCATTCGACTCCAGTGAGACCTAGTCACGGAATTCGCTGTCGCCCCCAGAATCCTTGTTGCCAGAGGACAAGCTATTGTTCTCAGCGAAAATGTCTACTCTGAAATCAGTTTCAAACTCATCCATGCATAGTCTTTTCCATGCAACGGAAGGAGCAGCTTGGGTGGCTGGGTCTGGCGTAGCTATGAGGCGGCACGCTTGGCTCACTCTGTCAATTCACGGACCCCTTCAAGGCATCATTCACAAATGCTCCCTTTGATGGTTCCTCCCTTTTTGTGAAGACAGTTCGTGACACCTTGGTCCAGAGGAAGGAGGACAGGAAGACTCTGTCTGCTGTCCCGAGACCACTTCTCTAGCCCTCAAAGATCCTTTTCTAGGAATCAGAGGGCAGAAGATGTAGTTCAGAAAATCTCAGTTTTCCCGGGACACTCAGGACAACTCTTCTCCTAGAGGCAACTCTTCTCCTAGAGGCAGAGGGAGATGAGACAGATGCTGCCTCAGAGGCAGAGGGAGCCCAAGGAACTTTGGGTCTAGGGAGACATTCTCGGACAGACCCATGCAGCAACCCTGAGGGGTTGCCCGACTGTCCTACTCTGGAGACAGTCTGGGGAAGATTGTCATTGCGCCTAACAGCTTGGAGTCCATCACGACTGACCGTTGGGTGCCCCAAATAATATCCAGAGGATACTCCATCCCGTTCCTTGCCCCACCCATCCAATCAAAGCGCCTCCTGGATGTTCCACCTGCTCAAAGGGAGGCTGCATTGCACAAAATTTTAAAGCTGCTTTACAGTCGGACCATTGAACCAGTCCCCCAGATCAGTCTGGATTAGGCGTTTACTTCAGGTTCTTTTTAGTGCCAAAAAAGACTGGGACCTCAGACCCATATTGGACCTGTCAACCCTGAACCTGTCTGTAGCCAAGCAGAAATTCTGGATGGTCACCTTGCAGTCCATTCTACCTTTATCTCCGAGAATGTGACTGGATGTGCTCGATAAACCTCCAGGATGCTTACTACCACATCAAGGTTTGCAGAAGCTCCAGGAAATTCCTTCGCTTCTGGCTGGGAGCCAATCATTTCCAGTTCAGAGCCCTACCCTTTGGTCTCACCACAGCCCCCAGAGAGTTTACCAAGGTTATGGCAGTAGTAGCGACTCACCTGAGGCTTCAGGGAATTCAGGTGTTTCCTTACCTAGACTATTGGCTCCTCGCTGCGGCCAACAAGCGTCTGCTTTGCATGGCCAGAGACTCCTTCCTGCATCTTGCAGTTAATCTAGGGATTACCATCAACATCTCAAAGTCCCGCTTGAACCTGACCCAGACCTTGGAATTTATAGGGGCACAGTTGGGCACTGTACTATTACAAGTTTTTCTCACTCAGGACAACAGGGACCAGAACCTATGGGCCTGTGTGTCCATGATCCTCTGCCCCAGGGCACCAATGGCGAGCGTTTTCAGACCCCTAGGCTCCATGGCCGCAGCAATTTCAATTTGTCCATGTGCGCGCCTTCACATGAGGGTGCTTCAGTGGACCTTGGCAGTTCAGTGGTCTTGGTTAGACCTCTCCATGGACTACCCCATACGGATCTGCAGAGCCTGCGAGATTTCTCTTCTTTGGTGGCTCCATTCACCAGAAATGTTGGCAGGTCATACATTCTTAACATCCCCAGCCCAAGCCACAGTGACCACAGATGCCTCCTAGCTTGGGGGGGGGGCACTTTTTGGGAAGGATGGTCCAAGGCACGTGCTCCCAAACTGAGACCAGATTGCATATCAGTGTTCTGGAGAGGAGGGCAGTGCTTTTAGCATTGCAAGCCTTTTACGCTGTTCTTCCCCTGGGGACGATTGCAGTTCAGTCAGACAACATGTCTGTTGTCTGATGCATCAACAAACAAGGTGGGACCAGATCTTACCCTCTCTGCCGCGAGGCCATGAGTGTGGGAGTGGACGATTTCCACCAGTCTGTTTCTGATTGCAATGCACATCCTTGGATGCTCCAACATTTTATCCCGACAGACTGAGTCGGGCTATTCTAATGCCATACGGCTGATCTCTTAAACAGTCAGTAGCAGAGGAGATTTTCCTAGCATGAAGCACCCTTGCTGCAATCTCTTCACATCTCCTTCCAACGCAAAGTGCAGCAAGTTCTTCGCTCTGATCCCCTCCCCCAGGGGACTCCCCCAGAGGCGCTCTCGTCCATGCTTAGCCTCCTGGGTTACTGTGTGCCTATCCCCCACTACCTCTCATTCCGAAGTTTCTTTAGAAAGCTTACCGACTGGGGCGCAAAGAGATCCTCATTGCCCCGTTCTGGCCTCGTCAAGTGTGGTTCCCCTTCCTCTGGTCTCATGCTCTAACTCCTCCACGGATTCTGGATCCCTGCCCAGATTCCTTCTCCCATTCCTCAGGCATCAGTCCGACCGATCTGGGCAGCCTCAAGCTGACTGCTTGGTTGCTCCAGTTCCCTTGATCGCTAGGACTCTCGGTCTATCATCTTCGTTAGAGTATTCTGGTGGCATCCCTCAAAGCTTCCACTAGGAAGGTTTATCTTATCACAGCAAATGGAAACACTTCTCTATTTGGGCTTCTCAGAGAAACCTAAATCCATTTACAGCCCTGGTTCCTGCAGTGTTGGAGTTTTTGTCCTATATTTTCCAACAAGGGGCTAGTTCCTCCACAGAAGTACAACTGGCAGCCATAACTAATTTTCATGTCTGTGAAAATCTGAATGCTCTGGCCTCTTTGAGGTTGTGCAAGGCCTTTCTAAAAGGTACTTTGCTCTTGCGTCCCCTGGTTAAGAATTCCATCCCTCCTTGGGACCTTACTATAGTTCTATAGGCATTGGGGCACCCCCATTTGAACCAGCAGCATCAGACTTAAAATTCCTGTCGTGGAAGACAGCTTTTCTAGTTGCCATTACCTCGGCTAGAAGGGTTTGAGATCCAAGATTTGTCTGCCATGCCCCCCCCCTACTTGATCTTTTATAAAGACAGGGTTTTGCTTCGTACAAACCCTTCTTTCTTACCAAAAGTGGCTTCTGAATCTAATAATAACCAGATGATTAATTTGCCTGTGTTCTTTCCAAATTTCCAGAGCAAGGGTGAATATAAGCTGCACTTGCTAGATGTTCATAGACTGCTTCTTTTCTATTTACACAGGACTAAACAATTTCATAAGTCTGACCAGTTATTCGTGTCCTTTTCTAGACCCTTTTTGGGTAAGGCCATTTCCAAGGTCTCCTTAGCTAGATGGATGACACAATGTATGCTGCAAGTCTTTAGGGATAAATGCCTATCCCCACTTGGTCCTGTTAAAGCTCATTCTACCAGATCTATGGCAACTTCTGCTGCTTTTTGGTTTAAGGTTTCTCTGGATATCATCTGTGCAGCAGCGACCTGGGCAAGGTCACATACATTTATTTCTCATAAGTTGGATTTGATGTCTAGAGGGAGAGCATCCTTTGGCTCTGCGGTGCTCAGGAATATCCTTCTATGAGGGCCTCCCAGGAGTTTTGGTAGCTGAGGACTCTGTCCTACAGGTTGCAGATAAATGAAGTTAACTACTTCAGATAAAGAAGTTATGTACTCACCATAACGTTCCATCTGAGTAGTTGTACTTAATTTTCTGCAACCGTCCCTCCCTCCTTCCTCCAAACCTGTTCTAGGTTAACGTTATTGAGTTGCTAATAGTTTGGTTAGTGGCAAACTCTATCTGAGGGAAGGTAGGAGAGGTGAGGGATTATGGGTAAGGGGAGGAGCTTGGAGCAGATGCTTGATAAAATGTTGCTGTTTCGGATCCAATATGGATCCGAATATCCACAAGTTTGAGGAGTTGAGTCCATAGCTCTCAACTGTATAGATTTTCCCAAAATATTTGGCTCATACTTTTGGTCTGTTCCTCTTAATTTTTTTTTTTTTTTTTACTTTTTTATTTTTTTTTTTTTTTTTGGCAAATCTGTGAACTGAATTCACTAAATAATGATATAGCCCATCAAGTTTGTCTTCCTGTCTTTCAGGTAAGAAAACACACTATTTTAGCAGCTTTCTAAGTTATAGAAGCAATATTTAAAATGTGTCCCTGGTTTCGGGCCTTTGTCATCCCCCTCCCCTAAAATAAGTTTTAACTTTTTCCAGATTTCTTGTGCTGCAAAGTTGAGAGATTAGTTGAGTGTCAAGTGGATTTTACAAGGAGCTGAGAGCTTCAGGGGAAGAGAAGTTTAGTGCTGCTTATGCCAAGTCTGTTAGCATTCTTAGTAGCACAACAGGTAGTATACTTGCTTTTGATGCAGAAGGCTGTGGGTTCTACTCCCACAGTATGCAGATGGATCGTTGGTACTGTACTGTGTTGCACTTTAAAGGGGGAGTGGATGCTACAATCCAGTGAATGTCCTTCTTTGGAGGAGTTGCCTAGTTAACTATGAACCTGAAACAAGTTCGCTAGGAGAGCCAAATGAGGGTCAGAAACCAGAAGTAAATCCTTTTATTAACGCCAACAAACAAATACGTTTTCGACACAAGTAGAAAGCCTTCCTCAGAAAAATCACACACAAGATGCCACAGTTTAAACACCTTATGTACCTTTTCACTAATTCTTAATTGATTAATTATCCAATGGAATAACTACTTTGAATATGACAGAGTGACTCAAGGTAAAACATACCCTTTCACATACAACAAAAAAACTTTTAAAATTCATTTAAATACACATAATAAATATGAAATGTTATTTGTAGTATAAAAAAGATTTGTATCATTGAAAAAGACATACCTACTCAATAAAATGAATAAAAACCTTAAGTATATATTAAAAAAAAAAAATTGATGCAATAAAAACTAATATTGTTTAAAAATCATGGTATTTCCTTGTATACTTCTAAATAGTGGTACAATGCTGTCACCTTGTGTGCCTATGCACACATTACATCAAAGTTTTGCTGCCCTAAGTTTAAGAACAGAAGTAATGGACACAAAATCATTTAAACCAGGGGATTTTGTGGATTCCAGGACAATCTGCCAAAACAGTTTCCTGTATTCCAACCTGGCTTCCCACATACCACCCGTGATATTCTTAGGAACTATGTCCAATACAAAAAAGAAAAAAGTGGCCTGTGGACAGTCAATGGTATGACGAAACAATGCATTTTTACTATTTTGTTTTTTAATTTCATCGAAGTGTTCATACATTCGATTCCTCAATCTCCTTTCAGTTTTCCCAATGTAAAAGGATGCACATTGATTACAGTGACAATATAAACCACCCCTTGGGTGTTACAGTTGGCATAACTGTTACTAAAAATGTGCCTTTCCCTAGCCGAAATATGTATTTCGCTTGTATTGACTATATGAGAACATTGTGAACAGGCACCACATTTAAAAGTGCCCTTCTTCCGTGAACCACCTTTCTTGTTGCAAGATACACCAAATTCAAACAGTTACAAATATCCAATAATACGACCAGCAGAATGAGAGTTAGAGCCAGCAAAATAAAATAAAAACAGTCGTAAGTCCAAAAGGTATATGCTGGTTCCGGATGTGCCAAGTAGAATCCACAGATTATGCTATTTCACTCGTACAGATTTCTATATTAATTAAAAAGCAAAGCTTGCATTTTGTGCGCAGCTTGTAACTGTATTTCCTTCATAATTATAAATAACACAATACGTTAATGTAAATCCTAAGCATTCCTACTAGAACACTGTTCTAGTAGGAATGCTTAGGATTTACATTAACGTATTGTGTTATTTATAATTATGAAGGAAATGCAGTTACAAGCTGCGCACAAAATGCAAGCTTTGCTTTTTAATTAATATAGAAATCTGTACAACGAGTGAAATAGCATAATCTGTGGATTCTACTTGGCACATCCGGAACCAGCATATACCTTTTGAAATTCAAACAGTTGTTTGAAGTTTAAATCTTTTCGATAAATAAATTTCAGGGGCTCTGGACCCCCTAGATTCAGATCTGAAATTTCCACAAATCTGTTCCATTCCCTAGAAACAAGTTCCTTTAATAACCTTGGAATCTCCTGTGTAATCAAAAACAAATGTTTGTTCCCAATTGTTGGTTTGGTGAGTCACCTCACCATTATCCCTTAACAATTCAGTGCCCATCCCCAAAATGGGTGCAAATCTACCTTTTCTCCCTTGAAAAACACTCTCAAAAACTTCCTGCATTAAATCTTGCGGGTAACCCCTTTCCTCAAACATATCCATAACTTTCTTACTCTCTACCAAAAATTCATAGTCTTTGGAAGTCATCCTGCTTACCCTGACCAATTGTCCCGTAACAAGGTTCTTTTTCTGATAAAATGGGTGGCCACTTTTGAAATGTAGGTAAGCATTGGAAAAAGTATCTTTGCGGTATATTTTGGATGAAAACCCTAACCCTGTTTTGGTTAAGGAAATATCCAAGTATCTTAGTGTTTGTGCATTCAAAGTGAAGGTGAAATCAAGAAAGCTAGTAGTACCCTTTATGTAGTTCAAAAATTCAAAGAATATTTCCTGCGTATCAGTCCAAAAAATAACTATATCATCCAAGAATCTTCTATACGTATTCCAACAATTGGAATAAGGACCATGTAGAACAAACAATTCCTCCCACCTAGTTAAAACTATGTTTGCATAAGTTGGTGCACATTTAGCACCCATGGCTACCCCATTGGTTTGTTTGAAGAACTCACCTTGAAAAAACATGAAATTGTTGGTTAGAATGGTTTCCATGAAGGTACAACCTATGAACCTATTATCAATTTGCCATCCATTCCCAATTGCAATATTAGCCTTTTTTAATGCAACTGTAGATGAAACAATGAAATATAAAGTTATTTGCTAGCGGCAACCTCTTCATTAGTTACAAATCTCTTTAATATGGAACTATTTAGATGACTTCTGCAGAGAATTTGAATATTTACTGATATTGGTGGATTGGCGGTGGTGGTGCTGCGGTAGCTTTGTCACCTCACAGTAAGATGCTGACCAGTTCGACTCAGGTAGAGCATCTTCTGCGTGGAGACGTGCGTGAATGGGCGTACCTTCGTTGAAGGTTGTGCGTTAGGGCTGGCAACTCAGGACGTAAAAATCAACTGCCAATCATTAGCGGACCAGAGTTCCACTGTGGCGACCCCCTAACCGGGAAAAGCCGAAATACCCAACAACTGATATTGGTGGATTGTAATGACAGAAGTTTGAGTGGCCTTTTATGATTGAAGTTTTCTGAAATGGGTTGCTTGTCATTATTGGTTCTTACGTTTTGTTTCATTGCTTACTGGAAAACTGTTCAAAACTACAAATTTAAAACCCATTCTAACGTAGTCGTGCTGTATTATACAAGGAATATAATTTAATCAAGAAGGTGAGTCAGAGAATGCATACGTGTATGCATGGCCCTAAAAATGTGCAAGGAGCCCATGGTTTGAAAACAGCCCAGAGGTAAGCTTAGTCCTCCACTGGCCAGATGCAAAATGAATGTAGGTTTTCATGCCATTTCAGTGAGTGAATTTCAAGGGCAGAGAAGTTCACTGCTCAGAAGTCTGTTTCCATTGGGAAACTATATTGTTTGTTTAGCAAATGGTTATCAGTGTTTGTGCTATTTTATTTCAGTTTCTGTAATCATTGTAGAAGTAAATAAGAAAACCGTATGCATGCTGACAGGTTTGAACAGTGTTTATGGTAACTGAGGAGAAATAGCTAAGCAGTGGAACACTAGAGTGGCTTGTGAGGAGGCTGCTTCTGGAGTGTTAGGGAGTTGCTGCAGCAGGGGCTGCTCTGGGGGGTCCCAGTCTATAGTCTTGCGTGGACCATCTCAGATATATCACTATACTTATCCTACAGAGTGCTTAGAGGTGACCTGAGTCTGGCATACAAGACATCTCCAATCTAATACTGATGGACCTACTGATCATCAGCAAGTCAAATGGCATCAAATACTTAGTCCAGGTATTTAAACTGACTGTTGTGGAGAGATGGATATGTCACTGAGGCTACCACTGTTCCAAAACAGACTATCCATTCAAGTAAAACAAAGCTCATCCCTGTCCATATTCGAATACAACTTGAATCTGAGGATGGGTAATAGAAAATGTAATCCAGGATTTCCCCTCATGCCACTAATGGATAGAAGCAGTTCCTAAATGCTGCATCCCATACATGGGTCCCCTCAAATCATCTATGATATGATCACAGTTCTTCTCACTAGGGCTAATGTACAGTTATCAACCATGGGATAGGTAAGACCAATCAGGTAATGTTAATTCAAGCACCAAAAGGGAAATTGGCTAAACTTAAAATGTCCTCCAAGTGAACCTATGTTATGGTAGTAAATAGTTTTAAAACATTGCCATTTTTAGATCACCAAGTGCCCCTCTCACAGTCTGCCCCACCAGCCTTCTGTCATCTCTGGCAAGTATCCTAATTGTGCTTTGCTGGTTAGATCAGATGATGAAATATTAGTTATCGTCTGCAGAGGACCTCCTTGCCTCTCATAAGATATGATGACCATGTAACTTGTCTTTGAAAGAACCTTGGCTGTCATGGCATGTTCAGAAACATAACTTCATAGTGTTAGATAATCCTAACTTAAGTAGTTAACTTCCTTGTGCATTGAAAGTGTGTGTGTTTAATTTTGAAGTATGATCTTTTTGTTACTCATCCATCAAGGGGCTGAATACATTTTAACTTGTGGATTTTTTCTTTACAGATCAAACCCACCCCAGAAGCTTCAAAGGAATACTTTGAGAAAGTCCATGACTAAAATAAAGCTCGACACTTGTTGCGGGATGACTTAACAGATTCTTTGCACAAGTCTTAGTCACTGCAAACATCTATTATAAAAATGCACTACATGAAATACAGTAATGGAAAAGTTATCTCATTCACAACAATAAACAGTTTTAGGGGCTTTCCCTTCAATGTCTCTTGTTTTCATGAAATATCTATGTAATAATGCAGAGTCATGTTGCATACAGGTTTAGTATCTCTGTGTGGAATGCAGCATTCTGGTGAGAGGAGACCTAATTCCTGCAATCGCCCAAATGCAATGAGTCATTTGCATAGTAGTATTCTCCCTCAGTTGAGTACCTTCTGTAGGCAAGCCCCCATACATTTCAGTGCCTTAAAGAGGCAGTGTGCAGAGTACTGAAATTGGAGTGGAGTTCACACTGTGCGTACCTCCTGTTACTGCAGGAATATTTTAAGTGCTGCTTTGCAGTCTCCTGCTTTCCCCAGAGTGTCACATAGCATAACTTTCTACCACTGCATCACAAATGGCAGCCTTAAGTAATTGGATGCATACTACCAATGCCCAGTCCACAAATTCCTTTTAAACTACAGTGCATAACTTTTAATGACCTTAATGAACACTTTTTCCCTGAGCTTGCGAGACTACTATTGGTGATCTAGTCAAGCAGGAAATACTACTGTAACAATGTCCAGTGTCAATCATTGACTATGCAGCCACAATTTTTTTTTTTTTAACTTACTAATCATCGTCTGAACAACTCCATCTGGTTCTCTTTTTCTTCCTGTCTTGGGTCTGGTAGACTATGTCCTGCACAGAGAATTAATCTGCGTCTTATTAAATTTCTGTTTGCTTTTGAGTTGGAAGAATATTTTGGTCTTTAGGAACTATTACTGCATTCTTGTGTGGTCATTTTCACAAACTGCTGTATTGTAATTTAATGGTTGTGTTCACTGCTGATCTGTGCTGACTGTGGAGATGCTGTGACTTGTCTGTTAGGGTATTTTATGTGTGTGTGTGTCTACATGCCTAGTGCTAGCATCTTGTTTAAAAAAAAATATTGTGCAAAAATTGCTATTTCAACAATGCTAGTTTTCTGTAATGAATTGGACATGTGGAAATTGTTGTAAAATTGTAAATAATATCTTAAAGTTAATTTTGCATATTGTCAGCATTATTTTGCTGAAAGAAATGGTGATAACATATCGGAATTACAAGTGAATGAAGTAGTATCCAGTCCGTGTAGTTTGCCCCTTTAGAAATGATTAAAATACTTCATGGTGCAAGTTTCCTCTCACAACAAACACTACATGAAACAAAGTAATAAAACTATATCTGCCTGCTGTGTTTCAGATGACTAGAGTGCTTGGCACATAATGAGATGTAGCTGAGCCAAACTTACATCAGGGATAGTATTTTAAGATAACAGACGTGACCATATAAAAAGAATTGCAAGGGATTTCCAAGAAAGCTGTTACTCCGTGTTTAGCTACATTTCAGCTCTCCTAGTGTGAAAACAAACTTGGAAAAGAGAGCCAGTGAATCTGTTATTTTGGGTAAATTTCAGTTACTGGGTAGTAAGGGCACTACCTACATGCCAGCAAAAAATAAATTCAGAGAACCTGACAGAAAATCAGTGGTGAGGAGAAAACATTGGTTGGGGAAAAATCCTGCAGCTGTTCAGCAAAAAAAGCTGTTTAATCTGAAGCTGTTGTGCAAGACTTAACTTCCAGTAATGTAGAGGGAAAAGTCAGATGTGCTCAGAGCTGATTAAAATAAAGCACTGAAGGAGTATATAAACAAAAGGCTAGAAAAATGGAAGAAACTTTAAACAGATACAGATGAACTGATAAAACTGCAAAAATCAGAGGTCGAAATGAAGAAAAGGCTGGCTCAATAGCACTGCTCAAGAAGAGATGTTTCAAAAAATGATAAAATTTGAGGGCAGAGCATGTAGGGAAAACCTGAGATTTTCATGCTGTACCTCCGAAACTGGAAGGAACAGACTATTAATTTTATGAAAGCACAAATAAGCAACTGGACAGGTATTGTGCAGCAGGAGATGTTAATTGAAAGGACACATTGTGCGTATGCAACAGACATTGCCATGAGAAATTAGCCAGTACCTTTAATAATATTGCCATGAGAAATGGCCAAGACCTTTAATAGTAAAGATACAATCCTACCAGCAAAAACAGTTGATTCTGACAGAACTGTGGCAGAATGACAGAGTACTAAAAGTTAAAGACAGTGTTTGAGGAAAAGGATTACTCGCCTCACAGCAGGCATGAGAAGTGCATTTATTCCAGCAATCTGAGAATGTCAAGAGGTAGGGATGAGATTCAGGCTGCTGTATCTAGCTATCCTCCGAATATTTTTCCTGGAGAGTTGAAGTCCGTTCTTGATGCAGAACATGCTAAGGGAGAAATTAAAAGTTTTAGTCTGAGAGAAAGTGAGCCATCAAGTAGAAGGGGATTCTGCTGCTTATTCTGAAAGCTCCTATAGAGACTTTGCCAGTGAAACCTTTTCCAGTGTCCCAAAGCAAAATGCTTGAGACAGAAAAAGGACAAAAGTTGACTAGAAGATCCAGGAGTATGCTGGAAATTTAATCAGAGAATGGTTTTAGGAGATGGAGATAAACAGGAAGATAACCAGCAACTTGGAAATTAATGAAAAAATGAGATTACAAAAAATCAGTTCAAGCTTGTGAAATATTTAACGGAAAACAAAAATCTGGAAATATTGGACTTTTTGACTCTTTGTTAAACTTGTAGGGGACTCCAAAGAATATGCCTTACTTAATGCCACTAATGAGCATCGATATCTGTGCAGTAACTGAAACCTGGTTCAAAGTTCCAGAGAGCACCCCCGCAATACCAGGTTGCAACTCTTAACACTTTTCGGCCACCAAACCAGGACCAAAACACTAAACGTGGAGGAGTGTCCATATTCAACAAGGATATTCACACCACTAGGCTAGTTGCCCAACACAATGCGTCTGAAATTCTCCAGGTGCAACTAACACTAGGTAAGACTGCAATCCAAATTGTAGCTTGCTACAGATCCCCCACTATGCCCCAAGATTCTCACTGCACCTTTCTAAACATACTAGAAAATATTAAGATACAACCAAACACTCTAATACTGGGTGATTTCAACTACCCTACCATTAACTGGGAAACTACTCGTGTAGTAACACCTATGCCCAACGGTTCTTGGAATTCATAAATTCCAATGCTGTGGATCAACTAATCCATAGTCCCACCAGGGGCTACAATATCCTAGACCTGGTCATTACCAATATGGGAAATCGATGCTGCACACCTGTGGTACCTCCTTGTTGGTCAGGTCTGACCATAAGCTAATCACCCTGGATATCCACATCCCTCCCCCACCCCCAGTAAGAAAACTTCTGTTAAAAAAAAAATTTCTCCAAAGCCAACTTCATGCTACTAAAGTCAGAAGTCACAAACTTCATGACACCCATGCAGACGGGAACTGAAAGTTCGACTGCTGAATCCTACACTAAGGCACTGTACGAGCACATCCACTCGTGCATGAATCGTGCCATCCCAGATAGAATCAAGACGCTGTCCTCCAAATGAAGAAAGCCAATCTGGTGGTCCACTGCCATAAACAAACTTTACAACAAAAGAAAGAAACTGTTGCAGAAAAGAGGAAAATCCCAGGATGCAAAAAAACTCCTTTACCAGCCTTAGTAAGAAGCTGAGATCCCTCATAAAATTCTCCAAAGCTAGTTACGAAATTAAAATTGCCAAAGATTCCAAAGACAACCACGAGGCATTCTATAGCGGTGTCAAGAATCTAAATGGCAATGCTCAGATCTGCTCTGAGCTACAACAGAATGGCATTAAATACACTGATCCCAAGGATATTGCCAATATCCTGGAAGATCAATTTAGTGCCAACTTCACCTCCTAAAGGACCCATCTCAATACCAAAAGATTCCCAAATTCCAGTAATGGCCACACAGTTAAAAACAGCATTCTCCAAAGCTAAGAATACAGCATCCATGGGACCAGACATCATCCCAGGCTGTGTACTACTTGAACTACAAAATGAACTGGCACCTCATCTAAGTGTCATGTTTAATCATAGCCTCACCTTGGGCTTCATGCCCATTGAGTGGCGCACAGCAGCAATTATCGGTCTCCACAAGGGGGGGGGGTCCACCTTGGATCCTGGGAACAACCGGCCCATCAGTCTGACTAGCATGATCTGCAAGGCCATGGAACGTATTGTCATGGAACTTATAAACAAAGACATTGGCAACCTTCAAACACTGGACCCCCCCCAGTTTGGGTTCAAGAAGTCACACACACAAACACCTATCACTCACAAAAGCACTACACAAACACCTATCACTCACAAAAGCACTACTTGTCTCAAGCGACATACACCCAAACCCAGGTCCACATAACACCCTGTGTATATCCAAACAAACAGCAGACCTATTACTAAACACCAATGCAAGAAGCATAGCGAATAAACTCCCTGACCTACATGCATTCGTAGGCCACAACACTCCTGACATACTGACCATTACTTGAGACATGGCTTAAACCAAATATCCAAAATGAAGAAATCCTCCCACCAGGCTATAATATACGAAGACTTGATAGAGCAGGTAAAAAAGGAGGTGGAATAGCAGTTCTCTTTAAAAATGCACTAAATCTCCAACCCCCTCTACCTAAATTCAAAAATGCTGTAACACTAGGTTCAGTTATCTGCGTAAACAAAAATCAATATCCTCTGCTGCTACATCCCACCAGGAAACTCTTCATAATTGAGGAAATCTTACAATGGTCTAGAGATAATCTACTACAAGAAAGTATTCCGTTAGGTGACCTAAATACTGACTGGTTATCCTGAAATTCCAACTGTCCCTCTAACCACATAAATCTCTATGGGTTCTCAAAACTCCTTGATGAACCTACCAGAAAAGATAAATCACAAAAATAATCCATACTCTATTGGACACTGGTCAACTGCTCCAAACAAAACTACCAAGACAGGCTGTCTACCAGATTGTCTTAGTAACCACCTCCCCACACTCCTATTACACAAACGCACTAGCTTACCCAGGCCCACAGTTCATAGGCAAATCCGACAAGACCGCAACCTAAATCCTCAGGATCTTAACTCTGTTCTAAGACCATGTAACTGAGAACCTCTACTAACCCTTGGACTAGATCAGGTAGTCACTTTTAACCATACTTTTACCAATGTCCTTAACAGTATTGCCCCAACTAGGAATGTCTTAGTAAAAGCCAGCTATGCACTATGGCTAAACAGGGACAATAGAGCCCTAGTAAAGTCCAGAGATGAGGCCTAGAAACTCTGGGAGAGGAAAAGCACTGCCCTAGCCAAACAAACTTACCAGCAACTTGGGAACCAAGCCAAAAGAAAAGCCAAACTTGACAGAACTATTCCCTTAATGCCCAACCAAAACACTTAAACCCACAAAGTTGGCAAGCCATCAACTCCTTACTGAAACCAGGCAAAACTACCACTCCAACTCCCAATGCTAATAATGGCATGGATATAACCTCTCAATTTAACCACCATGTCACTGTCTCTATTCTAGCCTCATCTAACAAACTCACCTCCTTAGAAAACAAAAATGGAAAAAAATTAAGGGTAATGCTGCTCAACGCCAGAAGTCTAAATCTCAAGATGCAGGCTCTCGAAGCACTCCTCAGTATGGAAAACATAGATGTCTGTGCAGTAACAGAAACCTGGTTCAAGGCTCCTGATGAGAGTACCCCAGCGCTACCAGGCTATACCTCGTATCATGCTTTTCGGCCCCAAAACTTGGGCCAAACCAAAATGGGAGGAGGGAGTGTCCATATTCATAAAGGACACCCACACCTCCAGGTTAGTGGCAACACATGAAGCCTCAGAGACCATCCAGGTGCAACTAACCGTAGGCAAAACTGCTATACAACTGGTAGCATGTTACAGACCACCCTCCCAATCTCAGGAACCCCATTCAGCCTTCCTGAGACATTGGGGGATATGAATGTCTCACCAAACACCATCATATTGGGAGACTTCAACTACCGTAACATAGACTGGGTGCATTATTCTAGCCCTAACACCCTAGCCCAAAGGTTCCTGGAATTCATAAATTCAAATGCAATGGAACAGCTAGTCACCTCTCCCACAAGGGGAGATAATATACTAGACCTGATCATCACAAACCTGGGGACAAAGTGCTCCACACAGGAAGTATACCCCTCACTAGTGAGAGATGACCACAAACTAATCACCCTGGATATACATATCCCACCTCCACCCACAACACAAAAGACTACAATGAAAAACTTCTCAAAAGCCGACTTTACACTTAAGACTGAGATGGTGTCCTTTAAGCCCACTGGGCCAGTGGAAACCACATCCCACAATGCTGAATCCTTCACAAATGTTTTCTACGGACATCTCCAAGAATGCAAGGATCATGCAATCCCAAATAAAACCAAGACCCTCTCCACCAAGGGCAGGCGTCCTGTCTGGTGGACCCCAGCCATAAACAAATTGTATAACAAAAGAAGGAAGCTACTGCACGACAGAGCAAAATCCCATAAAGATAAGGCATCTCTTATCAGCACTAGTAGAAGGCTAAGTTCTCTCATAAAAACATCCAAGGCCAACTTTGAGAGAAAAATCGCTATGGACACTAAAGATAACCACAAGGCCTTCTTCTGCTATGTTAGAAACCTGGGTGGAAACCCTCAGATATGCTCAGAGTTAGTTCACAATGACAAAAAATACACTGAATCCACAGATATTGCCAACATTCTGGCAGACAGGTTCAGTGCAAATTTCTCCCCTCCCTCACCCCCAAAAGAAGAAATACTTATCCCAGCTGAATGTAACCTCCCTGTCATCTCAGATGTTCAGGTGAGAACCGCCCTCAGCAAAGCTAAAAACAGCATCAATGGGACCTGACGGTATCCCGGGTTGAGTGCTATGTGAACTCCAAGAGGAGATAAACCCGCACATAAAAATGCTATTTAACCTTAGCCTTACCACAGGATATGTACCTGAACACTGGCGTACAGCAACAGTGGTCCCACTCCACAAAGGGAGGCACCTCTACAGACCCTGGTAACTACCGCCCCATAAGCTTAACCAACCTGGTCTGCAAAGCTATGGAAAGAATCCTTATGGAACTCGTAAACAGAGACATTGGGGACCTACAGACACTTGATCCCACCCAGTTCGGCTTTGTAAAGGGCAGATCCTGCCTTTTTAACCTGGTTGACTTTTTCGAAACAGTCACTAGAGCCATTGACGAGGGCAAAGCAGTCCATACAGCCTACCTGGACTTTGCTAAAGCTTTCGACACAGTACCCCACTCCGGCATCATAGACAAGCTCAACAGCTTAAATGTAAATCCATGTGTCACAAGATGGGGTGCAAACTGGCTAAAGGATAGAACCCATAAAGTCAAAATCGCTGGAGCCATGTCCGACTCAAAGCCAGTCACAAGTGGTGTCCCACAGGGCTCTGTCATGGGACCCCTCTTGTTCGGCATTTATTTCTCAGATGTGAAAGCAAACATGGGAGGGTTGTGGCTGACAAATTTCGCAGATGACTGCAAACTAGGCACCATAGTCGATACACCAGCTGACATCCTACAGAAAGGCCCCACTGAAACGGACAACTGGTGCCGGAGTCATGGCCTTAAACTAAATGCCAAAAAATGTATAGTCATCCCCTTTGGGAAAAACAAAGTACCCACAAATTATCAGACAGTAACCCACTGAGTACGGAAAAAATAATCTGAGACCTGAGTACGGAAAAAATAATCGGAGACCTGGGGACCCAAGTTGATAGTGACCTCTCATTTGACACCCACGTTGCCAAAGTGGTTAAAAAGACTTTCTACCTTGCCCACCTTATGAAGGGATTCACATCCAGATCAAAGGAGGTCATTATACCCCTATACTCCTTCCTTATCAGGCCCATGATTGAGTACAATGCCCCATTTGGTATGTACCTCACCCGGCACTTGCAACAGCTGGAGAGACCCCAAAAGTACCTCACCAAGAGGATCAAGGGTTTCCAACATATGTCATATGCTGCCAGACTAAAACTCCAGCTCTATTCAGTAGCATACTGCCTACTCAGAGGTGATCTGTGCCTGACGTACAAGGCCATGTCCAATCAGGAATTGATGGACATGCTCCACCTCAAAAAATCCAAATCCATCAGAACCACGAGAGCTAAAGATTTAAACCTCGGCACAAATATGAATAGGACATGCTGGAGGGACAGATTCATAACTCAGAGGCTTCCCATACTCTGGAACAGAATCCCAGTTCATGTTAGGCAGAGGCCCCTCACTGACTCTCTTAAAGAGAAATCTTGACGAATGGATGGGAGATCGTAAGTTTACCCTGGGGGGTCATCTCTGTCACTACTAGACAGAGGCACAGTAAACTAATTCTATTATGTAAGGGGGGTCTTCACTGTGTCACTAGTAGACAGAGGCACAGTATTCTAAATCTATTCTGTACACTTTTGTACCATTACATGGGATGGCGAAAGCCACATCACTGTGGCTAGGCTTATAAATGCCCCAGGGCAGATAGCCTAGTACTAAACTATGAAACTATTATCCAAAAATAACTATTCATATTCATACACCAAACATCCAAATAACATTCCCCCCAAATCTCTCGCCTGTTCCTAGCTCATCGATTAAGAAACTCCTTCTGAAACTTAACCTACCACCCTTGCAGCTGATAATTTACCTGCCACCTTCCTAAAAATGGCTGCTGAATCCATATTCTACCCTGTGTCCATCCTCATTATCCGCTCCTTACAAGAATCCTATAGCCCTCAACTGTGGAAAGTATCCTACATCATCCCCCTTCATAAAGGTGGAAATTCTTACTTCTCAAATTGCCATCCAATCGCCATTTTATCTCCCCTTTCTAAACTTCTAGAGAAATGCATTCACTTTCAAGTCCTGAAGATGTGCTTTGTGTTTCACTATTGCAGTCATTACATTTGGGTTATCTGCTTGCAGTAGCCCTCAGTCGGCCTGATTAACAAAGTCTTGGGTCCTGTGTCTGTTGCTGTCCCTTTTTCCATGACGTCAGGGGTATAAAACATGCAGCCAATGCCATTACACAAGTCTTTCTTGCCGTGCGATGCCTGAAGCAGAAGCAGTTCGCAAGTGCCGGTCGGCCGACTCCTGAAATTCTTGTTTTCGAGTTTTAGAACCAAAGTCTTCAACTAAAGCTAAGTAACCCGTTGGGGAAACTTTTTCTTGTTCCTTACCAATGTCAGTGGAAGTTAATAAATGCATTACTTGTGGAAAGCAAATACCTCAAAGATTTTCATTCGTACTGTATCCTTGCCTAGGCCCTGACCACAATGTACCTTGCTGTCGGTTTTGTGCTTTATTTAATCAGCGCACTATCCGTTGTCTGTATATTTCTGTCTCTAAATATTTCGGTTCTCTGTTTATCCAGAAATGTCTGTTAGTCATCAGACTACTGGGATTTTGAAAAAAAATGCAAAAGTAAAGACAGAGACAGGCCGCTGAGGTCCAAAACTGCTGATGACGCTTCTCCTAAGCCAGTCACCAGTTCGCCGGTACTCAGGCACTTTCACAGCCCCTGATACCCGCTACTTCTGATTCGCAGGCCTCTACAGAGACCCATTTGGAGTCCGGTATGCTGCGAGATGCTTCACCTATGGAACCCACGGATGTCTCTACCTTGAATGGGTCCAGAGCCGCTGTGCAGGCACTGGCTTCAGAGGGTGTTTTCAGGCCTTCAGGCTTGCATATTAAACCGACGCCTCCTTCATTTAGGCCTAAATCTCAAACCATGCCTAAAAAAAACGCCCAGGCCACATGCTCGGGCCTCTATTCCTAAAAAACAAAAGATAAGAATGGCTGAAAATCTTATAACTGTAATCAGGGGAAGCCACCCCCCCCCCTTCTGAGACCTAGGACTGAAGTTGTTTATGAATCTTCTGACTAGGATTCTGATTTTTCTGATTCTTCGGATCTGGATTTGCCCTTATCTACTCATGAGAATTCTGATGCAGAGGACTCTATTCCCTCTGCTTCCCCCTCCAGAGGATTTTTCTTTAGGTGAAACCTTAAGAACTTTTAAGGGAGCATTTCCACTGGAAAAGCCAGGATTTTTCTGATTCAAAAAAGAGGCTTGGGGATTTCTTACTGCTGCCTCAGCATAGGACTTTAGCTATTCCTCCTCTAATAGACATCGTTAATGATGCTTTTTCAGAATCTAGTTTGGCCCCTGAAACATTGCCTCCTGCTCCCAGAAAACCTGACGGATATTACAGGGTTCCTGATTCACACAAGTTCCTTTTTAAAAATCCTGTTGTGGATCCAGAGACTATTTCACAGGGACCCAAGGGCATTAAGTTTTCTACTGCTAAAAATCCTACCCTTTCTGATAGACTCCAGGGTGCTGGATAGATGGGATAAGAAGGTTTACACTTCTGCAACCTTGGCCATTAGGGCTTTAAACTGCCAGTTTCATATGTTAAAGTACCAGCAGCATGTTACTGGCTTGCTTAAACAGAAAAAAATTACTAATTGTGTGGAAAATAAAGAATTACAGCATTTAATGCATTCTGCTGAACAGGTTGGAAAACCTAGTTTGCAATGTGGATTGAATTCATTAGAGGCCTCTTGCAGAGCTGCTGTTACTGGGTCTGTGCACGGAAGGCATGCTTGGCTTAAGGAGCAATCTTTGCTTGATCATGTTAAAGCTAAATTGTTGGATGCTCCCTTAAATCAGGACCGCCTGTTTGGCAACAAGGCTGAGGAAGTTCTTAAAAAGATGGAAGATGAAGCTAAATATACGCAAATTGTTAAAGATTTGGTCCTTTCCAGCCCCTTCCAGGGCTTCTCAAGCCAAATGCAGACACAGCAGAAACCCCAGGATGTTCTTGTTTCACTGTTGCAGTCATTACATTTGTGTAATCTGCTGGCAGGTTGCCCTCAGTCGGCCTGATTAACAAAGTCTTGGGTCCTGCATCGGTTTCTGTCCCTTCCATGACGTCAGGGGTATAAAACATGCAGCCGATGCCATTACATCAGTCTTTCTTGCTGCGCAGTGCCCGAAGCAGAAGCAGTTCAAGTGTCGGTCGGCAGACTCCTGAAATTTTCGAGTTTCAGAACCGAAGTCTTAAACCAAAAAGCTAAGTACCCCGTTGGGGAAATTTTTTCTTGCTCCTTACTGATGTCAGTAAAAGTTAATTGCATTACTTGTGGGGAAGCAAATACCTCATAAGGATTTTCATTTGTACTGTATTCCTTGCCTAGGCCCTGACCACAACGTACCTTGCTGTCGGTTTTGTGCTAAATTTAATCAATGGACTATTAAACGTTTGTCTATTTTTGCTTCTAAATATTTTGGCTCCTGCTTTAATTACCCAGAAATGTCTGTTAGCAATCCGACTATCGGAATACCTAAAAAACGCAAAGAAAAAGGCCATCTAGGTCCAAACTGACGACGCTTCTAAGCCAGTCACCAGTTTGCTGGTACTCCAGTGAGGTGCTTTCGCAGCCCCTGATACCTGCTACTTCTGATTTGCAGGCCTCTACTGAGACCCATTCGGAGTCCGGTATGCAGCAAGATGCTTCAATTATGGAACCCACGGATGTTTCTGCCTTAGGTGGGTCCGGAACCGCTGTGCAGGCACCGGCTTCTGAGGGTGTTTTCAGGCCTACAGATTTGTATATTAGACCAATGCCATCTTCACAACTAAGGCCAAAATCTAAATCTATGTCTAAAAAACTGACGTGTGGGCCACATGTGCAGGCCATTATGCCTAAAAAAAAACAAATTATCAAAATGGCTGAAGATTTAATTACTCTGATCAGGGGTAACCAACCCCCCCCCCTTTCTAAGAGGCCTAGGCAAGACATTGATTATGAATCTTCTGAAGAGGATTCTATTTCTTCTGGCTGTTCTAATGAACAGGATTTTCTATACCTAGTTATGAGGACTGATGCAGAGGATTCCATTCCTTTTCCCCCTGAGGATTTTTCTTTTGGGGAAACTTTACATACCTTGCGGGAACATTTCCACTGGGAAAGTCGGGATTTCTCTGAATCTAAAGAGAGACTTAAGGATTTTCTTCTTCCTCAACATAGGCCTTTGGCTGTACCTCCTGTTTTAGATATTGTTGTTTTTTTCAGAATCTAGTATGGCTCCTGATTCCCTGCCTCTGGCTCCTTGTAAGCCAGACAGATACTACAGGGTTCCTGACTCCCACAAATTCCTTTTCAAAAGTCCTATTGCAGATCCTGAAACCATTTCTCTGGGTCCCAAGGGCATCAAGGCCTCTACTGCTAAAAATCCTACCCCTTCTAATAGAAATTCTAATAGAAATAATATCCCTCTTACTCCTTGCCCTCTACCCCCCCCCCCCCAAATAAAATCCTTCAATTCGTTATTAATTATTGTCCACAACTTCTCCTCTGGTTTTTAAAAATAAGCCTGACCCATGCATACAACTAAAGGGACTAAAAACATTTTACTGCTTGGATCTTGCTATCCACATCCATAGGCAAGAGCTTCCAGTTTCTCAGTTTTTGGGTTATCTTTGGTTTAGTCTCTTCCCACATATCCTTAGCTGGCATAACTGAATAATTTTAATCCATACTCCTAAATACTTAATTTTATCGTATCCTTATAAATATGAGTATTGCTGGACCAATTCCTATGTTGGTACATAGTTTATCGATATAGCCCTTGTTTTATCTTCATTTATTTTTCATAAAAAATCTTTAATTGTCTCAGAATATTTCACAATACTGAGGTTTCCTTTTCTAGTTCCATTAGCTACAAAGTAATATAATCTCCAAATAATGCCAAATTTTATTTAACACAGTATCAACTATAGCCTTCTATTTCTGAGTCCTTTTTTTTTTTGGCCAGTGGTTCTAAATATAACACGAATAACAAAGAGAAGAGAGGACATCCCTGCCTGGTTCCCCTTTTCAGACACAAATCATCAAAGAGGAGCCTTTCCACTTTGAATTTGTCTCTGAGCCCTCGTATGTCCTTCTAATTAACCTTATTATTGCATCAGGAAATGCAAAGGCTTCCATTACCTACCCGTAAGATCCCAGCTTATTCTGTCAGATGCTTTCTCTGCATTAAGATCTACCAGTAATAATAATAATACCAATAACAGTGCTACTTTCTTATTCTGCTTCCTTCTGGATCATATTCTCAAACTATCTTTGGTATGATCACAGTTAGTCTCATTAGGGATCATATATAGTTTTCAACCATACAATGGGTAAGGACAATTTCTAACCAAATGGGATATGTTAATTTGTGCACAAAAATGAATATTGGCTAGCCTAGTACTTACCTATGAACCTGTGAATGTAACAGTATTTAGCTTTGCAGAGAAACAGCAAGAAGCAATATAAAAGCTGAAGTGGTTAAGGTCATATTTGTCAATGTCTTATCTTAAGGTATAGAGTTTTGCGCCGCTATAATTAAATGCAAAATATATAGCAATTGGTGTAATATTAAGCCAAGTGCTAGAAGGACATCAGAGAGCCATTAAACATGCCAGTATGTCTCTTGTTGGTATAATCAGAGAAAGAAAATTTAGAAACTGCTTACATGAGCCTTTTTCATATATACATCTTTTGAAATGAATCACTGATCACAAGCCTTTAGTGACTATATTCAGGAACCCCAAATAAAAATACCATGTAGAAGTGAAACATGGTCTTTATTATAATAGCAATAGACATTTACAGTACAGTTCAGAAAAGGGAAAGGATGGTATTACTGATTGCGGATCAAGGGGACCTGCGATTACAAAAAGAAGACTGGGAGTGGCTGATGACTTTGCAAATATGGTTGCTGAACATGCTGTTCCTAGATAATTGACAGTGGAACACACTAAAGGTTCTACCAATAGAGATGCTGTTTTACAAAAAAAAAAAAAAAAAAAAAAGGAATGCTGCATTAGTGATACTTGGCGCAAGACAGAGAATTCGATTCTGACAAGGAACATGTGCTGATGCAAGAAGAAAGGACATTGTAGAATGCATTAGGGAGAAGTGAGAAGCAATACAAATATGACTGTTCAGCTCCGAGAGACCTACCAGATATGTGAAACAAAGTGCATTGATTACTTGAAAAAAAATAGAACTGTTTGGCATAATGGTTAAGGTATTCATCTTTTTGCCAACAGATACAGGGCTTCATTCTGAAATCTGACCTCAGATATTGCCTAGGTGTAAAATGACCCTTTAGGCAATTAGCTTAGTATTCACATTTGAAAGGGGAAATACATTGCTGCATTTGTTTAGGCTGTGTTCCTTTTTGAAGCCCTAGCATAATATTGATGGTGATACAGGAAACCATTGCTGCTGTGTCCAAAGTCTTATTATCCCAGGAATTGACATTTAATAGCCAAACATCCATTTTTGGTTAGAGAACTGCAGTATGTCTGAGAGGTGGTCTGTCCCATATAAATTCATTGATAACTTCTTGATTGGTGCAGTGAGTGACAGCAGGAAGGCTATTGGTCAAGAATGACTTGGACTAGGGGGATCTAAGAATATAGACACTGCTCCTCTTGATTGGCAATGTATACGGATATGTCTCTTTAAAACTGGCACTTTTAGAACCATTTACAGTACCAGTGCATGTACACATCATGTGGCCTGGTTTCCAATGCTGATATGTGGTCTAAAACTAATTTATGCAGCTGTCAGCACAATACATTATATATTAATATTTCCATATTCCAGCAGTGGCACAGGAAAATAATTTTCTTAGGTGGCAAAAGCCAGGGTACCTTTTTGGCTGGGCTTGTATAGGCCCCAGGGCCGATAGCCTAGTACCTACCTATGAGCCTATTTCCAACACCAGATGTTATAGGTATTAGAACTGCAACAGCATATTTCTTTTTTGTATATGAAATGGTGCAACTGGACTGTCCAGAAATATATTTTGCTCTCTGTAGGGCATTTTATATTAGAATTAAAAATTGTGGCTCAAGAATTTCAATTTACTTCTGACAGAAGAATATCTGAACAATCTGAGAATGTACAGTATGACATGTTTCTTCAAGTTACAGGGGAGGACACTTAAAATGTGTAATAAATATGAGTTAAAGGTTACTGTAGGTATAGGACAGAAGTTTCATAGGTTTGGTCAACAAGCTCAAGACATACTGGCCATTGAAGATCATGATGTCTTGGATCTCATTTTGGATCTCACAGGTATCCATGTAATTATTCAATAGCTTCTTAATTACAACTGTATGAAATGATGAGCTGTGTTTAACTTGAGAGGAGAAATTATTCCATAAGACTGAAAGGCTTTGAGATTTGAAGTGGTCTCTCTTCATGGAATGGTCGCTATTAATTTGAGGCTGAATGTTGACTTATATTCAGGTCACCAGGGACTATTCTAAGCAAAGGACGACAGATAGTAATGAGTCCTTTAATGCTCTGTGTTTGTCAGGAAGTGTTTCTTCCATGAAGATGAGAAGATTCATAGGAGAGAGAGAGTTGCTGTAGCTTTTCACTTTAAGACAAGTCTTGAAACCCTTTAATTCATTTTTGTTGGGAATCTCTTCATCTTCTCCGCTTGAATCAGATGGTATGTAAGAAGGTTTTACAGAACTGGATACAGCATTATATAAATGGTTCAGTCAGACTTGTATAAAGGGGAAATGTTACCTGTTTGACATGCCTCTCAACCCTATGGAGAATCAGGAAGGTAATTCCATAGACTTGTCAGACTGTAGAGGCTATATGGATATCAGATGAAAGGCCATAATCTGCTAGGACTTCAAATTCCTATGTCAACATTTAATTATCCATTAAATGCATATAAAGCTAGTGGGGGTTGCTAAGAATGCTGCAGTTTGGCAATGAAGTTAAGATAACTTCTCTTGCATCATTCATATTTACTGTTTAATGCTGTTTAAATAGAAGTAATATCATTGGATTAAAAACTATGCTGTCAAGCCTTCTAAGATGGCTGCACATTGAATTACAGCTTAATTCTAGCTCTCTGTGTGAAAACTTAGGAGAGAGAGCCAGTGGACTTAAATTTCTGGGTAAATTTCAGTAACCAGCTAGTAAGTGCACTGCCTGGCTGCCAGGAAAAAAGAAATACAGAAGACCTGACAGAAAATCAGCTACAAAAGGTGAGGAAGAGTTGTGCAGTTCAGCAAAAAGCAGTGCAAGCTCCAGACATGACTTCCAGTAACAAATAGAAAAATATAAGACAGCTGCACTCAGACCTGATTAAAATAATTGAAAACACTGGTGGAGTACATCAACTCAAATAACAAAAGGCTTGAAAATTTTTGAAGAAGCTTTAAACAGATATGCAGATGAGGTGATAAAACTGCAAAAAGCAGAGGATGAAATGGAGAAAAGTATAGCTGAATATGAGACTGCTCAAGAACAGATGTTTAAAAAAAATAGAATTAGAGGATGATGCATGTGGAGAAAACCTGCGGTTTTCTGCTATACCAGAGAAGCTGGAAGGAACAGACTGTATTCACTTTATGAAAGCACAAATGAGCAATTGGACTGGTATTCTACAGCTGGAGTTAACTGAAAGGCACATGTTGTGTATGCTCCAAATCTGGCCATGAGAAAGCAACCTAGACCTTTAATAGTAAAGATGCAATCCTACCAGCAGAAAGAGTTGATTGTGACAAAACTGTGGCAGAAGGACAAAGTACTAAAAGTGGGAGACAGTAGAGTGTTTGTGGAGAATGATTACTCAGTGTACACCAGGCAGAAGAGGAGTAAATTTATTCCACTATTCAGGGAATGTCAAGAACACTTGTGAGATTCAAGCTGCTGTATCCAGCTATCTTTGAAATATTCTTACCCGGAGGGACAAAATCATTTTTTGATGGGGAACATACTAAGAAGAAAATACAAAAGTTTGTCCAACAAAAAGTGAGCTGTCAGACGGAAAGAAATTTTGCTTCTTCTTGTTCTTGTAATAAAGACCACAGAGAGACTGTGCCTGTGATTTGCTTCTTCTTGTTCTGGTAATAAAGACCACAGAGAGATTGTGCCTGCGAAACCTTTTCGAATGTTTCAGTGGAAAATAGCACGAGTTGAATGAAGCAGATGAACCGGAATAAAACCAGTAACTTGGAAATTGATAAATGTGGGATTACAAAGCAATAATTATGTTTGTGAAAATGACAGAACAAGGAAATCTGGAAAAATTTGACTTTTTTCTACTTTGTTAAACTTGTAGGAGAATCTAAAGCATATGCCCTACTTAATGTCCAGAAAAATATCTCGGAGAAGGGAGAGGAGGGACAAAGTTAACTAAGTAAAACAAAATTATGTTTCTTAATAGTAATATTTTTATAGTGCATGATTTTCTTTGCAAGTTATAAAATTTTCTCAGTTATGTTTGTGTAATGGGGATACTGGTGTTAATAGGTGCTCCTGTTTTACCCATTCTTCTTTCTCCTTATTCAGTTTTAAAAAATGTAGACACTGCAATGTAAAAAAAAAAAAAAGAAGAATCTGGTCAAAAGTGCCTGACAAAAAGAAAAATTGATGTACTTTTTCTCATTCTTGCATAGGGGAATGACTAGATTAAAGCCCTTAGCTTGATCTAGTAACAGGTTTTAAGAGAAAGCAAGTAAATGAAAAAGAAGATTGTATATTTTAAAGCTTTTTTTTCCATCAAATAAATGTATGCCTTTAGGAGCATCTTTGTATCAAATCCTTATGTCTCCATGGAGACAATCTGATAAAGAGAAGTGGCTAGGAGATAATGTTTTCTGAAGGCATTCAGGTGTTTTCCTATCTGGGAGAGTGATGAAGATAAGACAAAACCAGACAGCACTTAGTAGAAGCACAGGCTGTACCATGCATCTTAGCATGGATAACCCTTATTTTAGGTTAACTCAAGTTTGAGTGTGGCTGTCAGTTTGGGGCATAAACATTGAATTTTACACAGTAACACATTAGTTCAGTTAGGCTAAAATGTGGTCCATTTTCAAGATACTGGATATACTTATTTCATTGATGCCTGGATACTGATACAATTGCCACCTCAGTTCCAGTACATCCAAATGAGCATCCAGTATACATCCCTGCTCATCTCTGACCAATTGCTGTACAAGGCACTGGTGATTCTGCAATGCCTAATGTCACCAAGGTGCTCACCAATCCTAACTTTGAATTTCCTAGATGCTTTACCTATATAAAATATAAGACAATTTGTTTACATTTGGCCATGTAAATAACGTTACAGCTGTTACAATTGTAGTGCCCGTGGATGTTAATAATCCTCCCATTAACTCTGAACTTTTCCTTTGTCTCAAGTATAAAGGAATAATATACACAAGCATTGCACCTGTAATTCCAACTTTTTCTATTAATCTTTTCCATCCTTTTTCCTTCCTTCCAATATGTTCTTTAGGGATCTGTCCTTTCTAAACATAAATCTAGGGGTCTGCCCAACCCTGTGTGCAGTATTACCATCAAACTGCAAAATCTCCCAGTTTGCTTTAATAATCTCAATGATGGTGCTAGCCACCCCATTGTAGGTTATAATTAGGGTTGAACTAGGGTTAACTACATCATCTACCCTTCTATTGGGTCCCAAAAATCCATTGCCTATTATAGGCCTATATATACCTTGCTCACGTTTTTTCAACACTTCAATCCTGACCTGATTTAAAAGACTCTCAAGGTACCCCCTTTGTCTAAGCATCTGTATAATTCATTCTATTTCCACCAGGAAGTCATCATGCAAACTAACCATTCTGGCAGCCCGCACCAGCTGACCTTTGACAACAGACTTCTTTTGATGGTGCGGGTGCCAGCTACCATAATCCAAATAGGAATTAGAAAAAGTCACCTCTCTATGAATTCTGGTAATAAACTTATCTAACTGATCAATTACCAATTCCATGTCTAGGTAATTTATCTTTTCCTTGTTATATTCATGTGTGAATTTCAAAAGTTGCACAGTTCCATTAATCCACCAAGAAAACAATTGTCCAGAAATCTAGTGTAATGCATAATATGTGACATAAAGGAGGTTTTCATCAAATATTCCTGTTCCTAATAGGACATAATTAGGTTGGCAAATATGGGGGCACAAGCTGCCCCCATTGCCACACTTTTTATTTGTAATATTGCCCTTCAAAACATATATAGTTCTTTAATACAACCACCATTAACACCACAAATTTATTCACCTCATCCTGATGGAAAATGTTAGATGTTCTTCATCTCACATTGCTGCAGTCCTTACACTTGGGTAGTCCGCTGTCCTCGGTCGGCCCGAATATCAAAGTATAAGGCTGACGTCGGTCAAGGCGCATTTGACTGACATCAGGACGTCAGGGTACAAATGCGCATGACCGACGTCATATCCTCAGTCTTTTTTGCCGCATGGTCCGATGCAGAAGCAGCATTGCAAGTGCCGGTTGGCGTTCTGAGATTTTTCGATTTCGAAGTTTCAGACCAAGTCAAAGTTGGCTAAGTACTGCTAGGGAATATTTTAGTTTTTTCTTGCCTCAGTGGTTTACCGGATGTCAGAAAAAGTGAATAATTGCATTTCTTGTGGGAAACAGATACCGCATAGAGATTATCATACTTTGTGTATTCCTTGTTTAGGGCCTGAGCACGACGTTGTTGGGTGTCGCTCTTGTGCTAGATTTAATAAACGCACTATAAAGAGAAGGTTGGATTGTGCCAGGTTAGTCTTTGGGAAGCGGTGTAATTATAAAATACCGTTGGATGCTCCGACGCCCGCTTCTTCGAAGAAGCGCAAGGGCAAAGCAGTTAAGCCTAGGCTGGAAGAACCGTCGGTACCGGACGCCGGTTCTTTAGAGGTGTCGGTGGAGCCGGTGGTTCCACCGGAGATTTCTTTGGGTTCCCAGGGAGAGACTTTGTTATTGCAGGATGTGGCCTCTCAGGAGGCAGGTCAGGCTGAAGGGGCTTCTCAGGTTACTTTACTCCCCTCCCTTCCTAGGGTGGTTAGGCCCTCTCCTTCTGTTGCCAAGGCTTCTCCCAGAGGCAGGCCAGGTTTAGCTTCAGTTGGTGTCACCCCTAGTTCTTCAGGAACTGTGCCCAAGAAGCATATGCTTAAAATGGCAGAAGATTTGATTACTTTGATTAGGGGGTTCTTTGCCCCCTCCTGATAAGAGGCCTTGGGTGGAGCCTGAGCCAGGGAGTTTTGAGCAGGCTTTGGATGTTTCAGAGTCTTCGGCTGAAGACTTGCAGGGGTATTCTCCTTATTCGGACTCTGATGTGGATGATTCTACTCCTTCTGCTTCTCCTCCTGAGGATTTTTCTTTTTCAGAAACTCTTCATTCTATGAGGGAGCATTTTAAGTGGGAAGGTCAGGACTTCTCTGATTCCAGGAAAAGGCTTAGGGAATTTTTGTTTTTACCCCAGCATAGGCCTTTGGCTATACCTCCTGTTTTGGATGTGGTGGAAGATGTTTTTGCAGAGGCTTCTCTTAATCCTGATTCTTTGCCTCCTGCTCCTGTTAAACCGGATAGATATTACAGGGTGCCTGAAGCTCATAAGTATCTTTTTAAGAGTCCTAGGGCAGACCCAGAAACTGTTAGTCAGGGGCCTAAAGGTGTTGAGGCTTCTGTTGTCAAGAATCCGGTTCCTTCTGACAAAGAGGCCAAGGCTTTGGATAGATGGGGAAAGAAAGTTTATACTTCTTCCACTCTAGCTATGAGGGCTTTGAATTGCCAGTTTCACATGTTAAAATACCAAAGGTACTGCTAAAGGCCAGACAAGACAAGCCAAGGATGATTTTGATAGCTCCAGATTGGCCTCGACAGCATTGGTACCCATTACTGAGGAGCCTGGTATGGAAGCCTCCATGGCCTTTGCCTTCGATTCCACACCTGTTGTCTCAGGAGGACAGTCATTTGCTCAATGTCAAGCTTCACTCTCTGCACTTAACAGCCTGGCATATTCTGTTTTGAACCATAGTGGGCCTCCACTTCCACAGCAAGTTTTGAATGTTATTTTGGAAGCTAGAAGGCCTAGTACAAGGAAAGTGTACGCAGATAAATGGAAGAGATTTTTATTTTGGAGTGCAGCAAAGGATTTTGATGTTTCTGAGCCTAATTTAAGTGTGGCTCTTCAATATCTTACTGAGTTACTGGACAAAGGTTTGTCCTTCTCTTCTATTAAGGTTCATGCTGCAGCAATTTCGCTCACTATGATTGTGACCCACCATTGTTTTCTCATCCTTTGTTCAAGCAATTTCTTAGAGGGGCAAAGAATATAAGACCCCCACGAAGAGCTCCTACTCCTGCTTGGGATCTCAATTTTGTGTTGGAGAAACTCACTCTACAACCTTTTGAGCCTGCAGCTACTACTGAATTAAAGTTTTATCATGGAAGACTGCTTTTTGTTGGCTATTACCTCTGCAAGAAGGGTTTCTGAGTTGCAGGCCCTTATGGCAGTTGAGCCTTTCTTAATTTTCCATAAGGATAGGGTATCTTTACGTACTAATCCTTCCTTTATGCCTAAAGTGGTTTCTAGTGTGGCTTTAAACCAAACTATTCATTTGCCTACCTTTTATGCAAATCCCCAAAATAAAGGGAAAAGATTTTGCACACTTTAGATGTACACAGGCAGTTGCGATATTATTTGGACAGAACTAAAGGGTTCAGGCAGTCTCAGCAGTTATTTGTTTCTTTTGCTTTGAGTTCTCAGGGCAAGCCTGTGTCAAAACAAACTATTTCTAAGTGGATTGGGTTTTGCATTGCTTTCTGTTATTCCCATCATGGCAAGGAAGTTCCAGCTGGGATTAGGCCTCATTCCACTAGGGCTACTGCCACTTGACAGCTTTTTGAGAGGGGTGGCAACTAAGGATATTTTGGAGGCAGCTACTTGGAGTTCAGTGCATACTTTTTCCAGGCATTATCACCTACCACTTTACTCTAAATCCAGGGCTGGTTTTGCCACTGCTGTTTTGCAGGGCATTTTGGCAGCTCCTGCTTCCTTATAATTTGGCCATCCTCCCTTACCTCTGCTTTGGGATTCTACCCAAGTGTAAGGACTGCAGCAATGTGAGATGAAGAACATAGTACAGTTTTGTACCTACCATAAATGTAGATGTTCGAAGATCCACATTGTTGCAGTCCAATTTACCCTCCCTCCTTCCCCTCTGTAGTTAGAGGCGGTTGTCTGGGTTGGGTGGTCAATTGGGTATATATTGTACATATTTTTAGTGCTAGGATGGTTGGTTGTTGGTTTGCTGTCTTTTGGTTTTTGACCTTTATTTTTAGGGTCTTCTGACATCTGGGGCAAGAAAAGACTGAGGATATGACGTCTGTCATGCGCATTTGTACCCTGACGTCCTGATGTCAGTCAAATGCGCCTTGACCGACGTCAGCCTTATACTTTGATATTCGGGCCGACCGAGGACAGCGGACTACCCAAGTGTAAGGACCGCAGCAATGTGGATCTTCGAACATCTACATTTATGGTAGGTACAAAACTGTACTTTTTTTAAGCTGCTGTTCAAGCCAGCTTAAACCTTCCTCATGTGGGATCACAGAAAAAAGGTTGACAACATTGATAGTTACCAAAATCAACTCGAGTAATACATCAGTCCCATTTAATTTGTTCAGAAACTCCCTAATTAAAAATGCCCAGACTTTTTTGCATATTTTGGTCTAAATATTTACTAATGAAGTAGGTCTTTGACCTTTTGCCATCCACAATGGGCCTAAATTTTGGATTTCTTAGGCCCTTGTGGATTTTTGGTATCCCAAAAATACTGGACACCCTGGGATGCTCATTCTTCATGTCATAATATTCATTTTCATCAATCTGGGCTTGATACAACATGTCGTCCAACAATACGTCTATCTTTCTATAGGACACTTTAATTTCACTTAATGAACTTTCTTTGTATGCATCATCCAACAATAATGAATTCATCCCATTTAAGTAATCAACCCTGTCTATTATGACCATTCCACTGCCTTTGTCAGGTTTCATGAACCTAACCGTGGGGTCACTAACCAGATCAAAAAATCAGTTGCTGCTCTTCATCAGTCATGTTAGATCCAACATTGCCCTGGCCTCTTTCGTTATTACCATAAATCCTCCTTATATCCTTCTCACAAATTTTTTCGAATAAATCAATAGTTTTATTTAAGGGAGAGTTCAAAGTACTAGGCCTTTTACAACTATCTCTGGGACAATACCCTGATTCATTCCCTTCATTGAACCAAACCTTTACGTTCAGTTTTCTGGTATAATGCTTCAAGTCAATAATAGACTCCACCATATTGCCTACTCTATATGGTACAAAAGTAAAACCTTTGGCCATTAAATCAGCATGTCTATCATTGAACTTTGACTGGGAATAATTATAAATCTTAAAATCACCCTTCTTATTGAAAATAGCAACAGGCTCTAATCCAGGTTCTGTAACTTGTTCATCCAGACATTGAATCAAAATTTCCAAATCAATCCCCCCATTCGTGTCACACATACTCAAATTTCCTCCTTGGTTAACAATGCAATCACTTGTCCAACCATCATTCACTTCAAGTGCTTTATCCATATCTGGTAAATACTTTTCCATATCCAGGTGAACATTATTAGCTGAACAAACATTGTTTACATTGTCACAATTATTTAGCCTAGACTGTGAATAAATATCAACGTTGTGAGCATTAATGTCACTTGAATTCATCACTCCAAAATCAGCCTCACTATAAGAATAAACTGATAAGTCCACTGATGTAAGCATAAACGATTTCCCTCCATTCACAAAATCGGATAGTTTACCATACTCTATGTTCAGGCTGGAACAGCCCAAATCACCATCACTGCGATAAAACAATCTTGACATGCTGCTGGCATTAATATTACTAAACTCGCCATCACATATTTGCCTTGCCCTCACAACAACTTCATTTCAGCAGTCACAGTCATGAGAGGTTAAAAAATGCTTTTCAGCAGTACTTTTTGAAATACCAGACACATATTCACTTACTGGTACCAGGGGCGGCCCACCTAGGGGTTCCGAGATCTGAAACTCTTCGGTCTCACCCCCCTGCCCTCCAAAATCCTGTTGGCCTTTCCCAGAAAAAGAATAACCTGATGTTGAAGCGGCCGCCTTGTCCTTTAAGCCTGTCAGACCGCCTGACCGCATCATCCACATTAGCCTCCAACTGTGACTGCTGATGCTGCTCCCTTTCATAACTTCTGGTGTTTTGCATCACTTCCTTTTCCTGATTTACCGCTTTGCCAGAACGTTGTCTACTGTTGTCATGGTGACCCAAAGAAAGTGGATATACAACATCCTTGCTGTAGTCATCCATGTCTCTCTTTATTTTGTTTATTAGCAAATAGATGGTATTACATATACTGTTAACTTGAAAATACGATTGAACTCAACATAATTTTTAATAGATTTATCTAGGTCTTTTACCATATGCTCCAACTTGATTTGATTATACTTCACCATTAATTTCATTAGATCAATTCCGGCTTTGTCAAATAGAAGGTGCACCTCTTTAAGAAAGTCACTGTTGTCACTCACCCCATTAGGATACCTCCACAGCCTCAAACCTCAGGGTACTTGCTGCATTTCAGTGTTACTAGTTAAGTAGGCATTCTCCAGTTATAATTTTTTCAAAACTGTCAAATTCTTTTCAAAACGCTTGAGTCTCTCATGCACATTAGAGACCCCTGGACCATGCAAATTCTCCATGTTGCTGCCCACAGAGAACCAGAACCTATTTTCTTTCCATAAATTGTCATTAACATCAATACATAAATGGGAACCACCATGTCTTACCTCATTATTGTCATTTTCACTGTTCATTGTTCCATCAACTTGAGTATTAATTTGTTCAGGAAATACCGAGTTAACATTTTCCACAAACACGGGAGTTGGCTGGGTGAGGGGGAGACCAAAACTCCCAAATATACCACTGACATTAGGTTGCTTGTCCCTCAAAGTTTTGATTTGAGTTGTACAAACCGCTAACTGTTCATTAATTTGCTGCAGTAGTTTGACAATGTCATAATTTGAAGTAGATTCCTCCATCCTGCTGCCAAAAAAAATCACAAAACCACAAAGGTAGAGAAAAACCAATGAATCTAAAAGCCAGCAAGAAGAAAAACAAATCCAAATGAGACAACCACTTTATTCGAGTTGAGCGCTTTCCTCTCCACTAAAGAGACTTTATCAGAAGAATGTGCACACAACACCCAGCCTTTTATGTTACTGTGTAGAATTCAATGTTTACATATATTTTTATACAGTTTTAAGATGGTTTTAATGTTATTTTAATAAGGAATTTTAAGTTTGCATATGAAACTTGATTATGGTAATTAATTGAAACAGTGTTGAATGGGTTTTAATTACCAATGTGGGTTTTCTGCTTGTAATTGATTCTTATTAAAGTTCTGATTGATTAATTGGGGAGGGTACATAAAAGGCTGGGTGTTGCGTGCACATTGTTCTGATGAAGTCTCTTTTGTGGAGAGGAAAGTGCTTAACTCGAATAAAGTGGTTGTCTCATTTGGATTTGTTTTTCTTCTTGCTCGCTTTTGAAATGCTGCACATCCGCAAGTCAAATGGCAAGAGACACTCACTATAGGGATCTTAACCTAGCCTGTGACATTAACAGAACATGCTGGAGAGAGAGAAATATATCTCCCAGAGATTGCCGCTACTCTGGGATAAACTTCCATTTCATGTGAAGCAGAGCTCCTCATTCCCCTTACTGAAGTGCAGCCTAGACAAATGGATGGGAGACTGCAAATTCGCCCAAGGGTGGCACTCATGTCCCTCATGGACAGGGGTAGTTGGTATTTATCTTAGACTCACTCTGAAAATTACATCCATCTGACCAAGGAAAATTGAGACAACTCCGGATTAACACGGTTAGGCTTGTAAGGGCTCTAGGGCCCCTAGTCTAGTAACCTCCTATGAACTTGTGAAAATATTTGGCATGGAAGATGTGAATTCAGTACTAGGTGCTCCAGAGTGAATTTACATATTCCCCCAGATACAAAAACTGGGCTAGGCTAGACTATGTAGAATTTACATTTCACAGAAACGTGCATTTAATTGAAAATCTTGATATACATTAAATAACTATTTCAGATCATGCACCAATAATAACTAAAATAAAAACCTAGGGTAATGAAATAAAAATGAGACACTAGTGCTTTCCCACCAATCTGTTGAAAAGAGAGGAATTTAGGGAACAAGTAGTGGAAATAGTTAAGGAGCTATTAGAGAAGATAAACATTTCCTTTGAAAATACAGCTAGAGAGTGGGATAAAATTAAAGGTGAGTTTAAAAATCTGGTGAAAATAAGAGAAATATGGTTAAGAAGAAACAAAAAATTAGAGGGATGACAATTGTTAAAGTATTTCAGAATGGGGGAATCTCACAGAGCAAGAAGAGAAGCAACTGCAGAATGCATGCATGAGTTTAGAAAGACTGCTGTTAAGCAACTGTTTTTTGATAACTCTAGTGCACAAAAACTTTTAGCACAAAGACACAGGCAACGGAAGTAGAAAGGGCTGTCACCAAGCTTAGGGAGCTTATAACAAGGAAGATAACAAGAGATCCTGTAGAGATACTAGACATATTTTGGAAATTTTATAAAAATCTGTACAAAGTAGAGAAATATGGAAATCAAGAAGAGGTACAAATGGAAATGTTTATAGAAGAATTAAATATGCCAATTCTAGAGGTAGATGAGGCTCAATTACTAGCAGGATAGGAGGAGATGAGATAAAAATGGTGTATAATCAATCCATAGGAAAGTCCCCAGGAATAGATGGTATTTCTGTGGAAGTTTGGAAGTTAGAAGGGTAAAAACTGATAAAGATCTGGAAGGATATGTTTAACAGTATTTTAAGAGGAGGAGAAGTACCAACATCCTGGAAGAAGGTGTTGGTGGTTGTAATGCCTAAAGAGGGTAAAGACCCAACAGATCCCACTTCATATAGGGCTATTTCAATCCTAAACCATGATTATAAAGTGTTTATGTCTATAATGGCTAAAAGAATGGCAAAAGTGATGCCAAAATTTGTAGAAATGGATCAGTGTGGTTTTGTGGGAGGCGGGGGCAAGCATTTGACAACATTAACAGAACATTGATGATCCAGAGGGAAGCAGAATGTAAGAAAATGCCACTGTTGTTTGGTCTTGATGCAGAAAAAGCATTTGACAGAGTGCATTTGGACTTTACGAACAGGACAATGGAAGCATTTGCATTCCCTGATAAAATTATAAGATTGATTAAGAGGATGTATTTGGGATCAGAGGTGAAAATTAAAGTTAGTGGGTTCCTCTCTGATAATTTCTACTTGAGCAGAGGAACTAAGCAGGGGTGTCCTCTTTTCCCTTTATTTGCATTATATTCAGAAGCATTTACAAAGAATATAAGGGTCTCAGAAATTCAAGATAATAATTGGTATGATAGTCCAGAAAAACTGGCTCTATTTGCAGATGATATTTTACACCTGATAAAACCAGAAAAGGACGTTTCACTGTTTTGGAACATTTTGAGACTGTTTCAAATCTTTTTGGCATACAAAATTAATGAAGCTAAAACAAAGGCAATAGCTGTAAATTATGTACCCATAATTTACCCATAATACACCATTCAGCAATATCCATTTTTTATGGGGACATGATAAAATGAAGTAATTAGGAGTATGGATTAAAACTGTTTCACATGTAGCAGCTAATGATATGTGGGAAGAGACTAAACAAAAGATAATACAAAAACTGAGAAAGTGGAAGCGCTGTTATATAGATATAGATAGTAAGATACAAGCCGTTAAAATGTTTTATTCCCTTTAGTCTTATACACAGGTCGGGTATATTTTTATCAACCAGAGGAGAGGTTGTGGATAGCAAATAATAAAGGGCTGAAGGATTTTATCTGGGAGGGAAAGACAGCAACAGTCAAGTGGGATAAGCTGATTCTTCCAAAAGAACAAGGCGTACTGGGATTACCCGATTTGAAAAGGTATTTCACAGCTAAAGAGTTAAGGTTCCTATACATAGCACAAGCAGAAAACTATAATTCAAAGTGGAAGCTCAAGAAACAAGGAGAGACTGAGATTTTGGATGCAGATCTTTAAGGAGAATAACAATAATCGTACTGAATATTACATTCATAAAGCTGCAGAAAGTATTCTAAGAAGTAAGCCAACACAGGAATGGAGAAAGGAGACTCTGCCAGTAGGGATGACTGCAATTAGGGATATAGACAATAGTCAAGAAGGATGTGGAATTTATTGTAGAAAACTGACAAAGAAGCCAAAGTATTGGGAGCAAATAACTAGAGGGGGAAAGAGAATGAGACAATGCCAATAATTTAGTTGGATTGCAGGTTAGAGATTGCTTTCCTTGTCAAGGAGATTTTTAAACAAGAAACACCTTTATTAAATTATCACTTATGACACAGGCAATCATAAATTTATATAAATGAAAACAAGGCATATTGATATAATCTTAGTTGCAAGCATTATATATCTCAAACCATATTGATATAACTGTAGTTGCAAATATTATACATCAGTTATAATCTACCCAATCATTATCAAACATTTCATAGATCATTCAAATCCTGCCTTCTTTTAAACCTCATTCCACTCCTGTATGTATTCCCACAATTCCCATTTTTTTTAATGTAATTTGCTCCTTCCCTTTTCTAAAGATCCCAATTCCAGTTGTTTGAACTCTTAGTATATTCACTACTTGTAGTACAGTTGGTTTAGACTGTGAATTCTGTTTTCTAGTAACTGATTTTTGGCAGCCGTCATAATTAGACTCAGCAAGGCTTTACTATTTGTAGGCAATTCCGATATTGCATCGTATCTCAGAAAAATTTCCCTAGATACACCAATTTGCTCACCCAGTATCTCTGATAGAGTAGTCTGCAGGAAATCTTTAAAGTCTGCCAACTCATTACACTCCCAGAAAATATGTTGCCAATTATCTCCTCCTTTCCTACCACACTTCCAACATTTGGTGACTACCTGAGGAAAATTTTCTGGAGCCTTATTGGGGTATAAAAATACCTATGTAAACATTTCCAAATAAAAAATCCTAAATCTTCTAGATTTGGGAGACATACATATATCCCTGTTGTTTCTTTGTGAATTGCTTATCCATCCTCTCTTCCCAATCTTTTCTAACCTTGTCTGATTGATTGATTCTTATAGTTAGCATGCAATATTTTATATGGTGTACTAATTATTCCTTTTTTAACAGCAGCTTCTGTTCTGGATGCTACTAAAAACTCTAGCCGTGCTGGTCTTTCATTTAGGACCCCCTATTTCTTTCTTTTTGTCTATACTCTGATGTCAGTTCTTGATAGAGAAGGCACCTAACAATATGGATGCACACTGATCAACAGCTTAACTTTAGCTGTCCCACTGTGAAAACAGAAACTCAGAAGAGAGAGCCAGTGGACTTATATTTCTGGGTAAATTTCAGTAACTGGCTGGTAGGTGCACTGCCTAGATGGCAAGAAAAAAAACAAATACAAAGGACCTGTAAGAAAATCAGATAAAAAAGGGGAGGAAAAACACTGACTGGGAAAAGTACTGCAGCTGTTGAGCAAAAAGTAGTGCAAGTTTCAGACATGACTTCCGGTAACCTAGATGAAAATATAAAACAATTGCATACAGACCTGATTAAAATAAATGGAACACTGATGGAGTATATCAACTCAAATAACAAAAGGCTTGAAAAATGGGAGAAGTTTTAAACAAATATTCAGATGAAGTGATAAGAGATTGAAATGAAGGAAAGGTTGGCTGAATATGAGGCTGCTCAGGAAGAGATGTTTAAAAATAATAATACAATTAGAGGACAGAGCATGTAGAGAAAAGCTGAGAATTTCTGCTGTACCAGAGAAGCTGGAAGGAGCAGACTGTATTCATTTTATGAAAGCACAAATAAGCAACTGGACTGGTATTCCACAGCAGGAGTTAATTGAAAGGGCACATCATGTGTATGCTCCAAACCTGGCCACGAGAAAGCAACGTAGACCTTTAATAGTAAAGATGCAATCCTACCAGCAGGAGGAATTGATTCTGACAAAACTGTGGTAGAAGGACAAAGTACTAAAAGTGGGAGACAGCACAGTGTTTGTGTAGAATGATTACTCACTGTACACAAGACAGAAGATGAGTGAATATTCCACTATTTAGGGAATGTCGAGAGGCATGCATGATATTCAAACTGCTGTACCCAGCTAACTTCAAAATATTCTTTCTTGGAGGGACAAACTCATTTTTTGATGTAATACATGCGAAGGAGGAATAGAAGTTTGTTCAACAAAAAGTGAGCTGTGAAACAGAAGGAGATTCTGCTTCTTGTTCTTCTGGTGATAATAATTGGCTAGAGTATAAGTGATGTATAATGTTTGTAACTAAAATTATGTCAGTATGATGTGTGATGTATAATGCTTCCAAGTAAGATTATGTCAATATGGTTTGTTTTAATTTATATAAATGTATGATTGCCTATATCAAAATGATAATTTAATAAAGATGTTTTGTTTAAAAAGGACAAGGCTCCTGTATATTTCAAGAAACATACACTGAAGTCAGTTTTGAGAACTGAGAAAAGGATGCCAAAATGAAGTGGCACCAGGCCAGAGGCTTGTGGAATACCACTTGTGGCAGGGGGCTGGCTAGGATAGAAGTCCTAGTTTTACCTGTTGTGTGAAAATGCACAGACAGCTGTGCACCCAAGCTATTCTGGCTTCCTTTACCTTTTACAAATCATTGAATTTATGTAGTATTTCATTGCAAGGTATACTGTGGAACTGTTTAGTTAGATCAAGGTAAGTTGCATGGACAGATAAAACTTAATCACTGATATAGTTAGACATACAAGCTCTATTTTTGTCAAAACCATGCTGGATTACATCATATAGAAGCAGGTTTTCCATGTTTGTCTGAACAAGTTCCATGTTAATTGTCTCCATCACCATGCACAATATGCTTATGATACTGACTTATCTATAGGCCTGTGGAAGGTTGTCCCTTGTTAATTGGGACTGGAGTAACTTGATTTCAGATATGAGGGACATATATAGCTTTAGTGCTATGTAAGAACACATGCCAATGAGTATAATATGCTTCATCAGTTGTATAAACTAGGCTTCCTGATATCTTATCTGGTCCTGCAAGTGAAAACCATTGTAAGGTGCATTCAATATGTTGATGCACAAGACACATTGAGTTTCACAAAGAATGTGGTTCCCTTTTTATAAATGTGATCTGTAACTGAGTTATAAGCCCCCCACCCCCCAAAAAATCAGATCTCTTTTGCAGGCTAGCTGAACCATTCTTTCATACTTACCATGTCATGAAGAAGATCTCCTTGGAGATAAACTAAAGGGAAAACTAGGTATATAATAATCACCCTGAAAAGAAACGTAAAAAGTTTCAGAAAAGTACTGAGGAAGCACTAGAAATGTCAGTGCTCAAATAGCATGATATGAAAAACTGGGAATAACAGGACACTGATGTTAGGAAAGAAAGTATTACTTTTCATTCAGAGAAAAGGCTTAGTTGCATTCAAGGTTTGGTGTCCAAAGGATATAAACTTATAGTGCCAAACAATCTTATATGACTATTGTCAACTGCAAAGCAGGATCATCTAATGTGTTATTTTTATCAAAAAGGTCTATATAAATTGAACAAATTTGAAATAGTTTTGTGTATAATGCTTACAACAGTGACAAATGAAGAGGCCCAGCATTATTGTGGTTCCAGGCTAGCCACGAAGCAATACTACAACAGTTTATTTTATTATCAGACAATGTGCTTCGTTCCTTGGTGACTATTATTCAACATTTTCAAAAGTCATAACATTAACTGACACTGTGAGTCATATTGTAATCAGTGCACTGAAAGCAGTGTTCTTCAAACATAGATAGTGGTCCAGATGTGCTTTATTAGGCTCTATGGTCTGCAGTATATCAATGTGGAGTTTAAAAGATGTTCAGAACAATGGAAAGCTCAGCATGTGATAGTCGCTCCCAGTTATGCAGTCTAATGATGAAGATGAGACTGTAAAACATTTGAAAAGATGCCAGAGAGCAATAACAGTTGCAGTCCTCATCTCAGCAGTTGCCACTTATCTTTACTGGAATTCAAGAATAATCCACTGCATGGTGTTGATCTATTGTCTGCTTAGCTTTTAATGTGTAATATGTGTGAAGTTTTGAAACAATGAAAATGTATAACTGCTTTTCTGAACTGTTTAATTTATTTACACTATTTTTTGTCAAGGTTAGTCCCACTAGGCCAGTGGACTATTTTCAGGGGATGCTGTGTTGGAATTCATGCTGACTAGGGGATGTTATCCAGAGCACTGGGAAAATTCTCTTACATTTTCCATAAGTGCTGTGGGATCTTTTACATTCACATGTCCACCTTAGCTGACACCAACTCGGGACCTCAGTTTGTAGTTTCATAGCTTCACTGGATATTACTAAGCTAACAGCTTGAAAGCCCTTATGAGCCTAGCCAATATAACCCAATTTTACCTAATATATGGCCTGTAGGGGAAGAGGATGGCATGGGTTTTTGCCTATGCCTTGAGTATCTTACAGATTGCCCCTGTACATAAGGGACATAGGCTCTACCCCAGGTAAGAATTTGGGATTCCCCATCAATTGATCCAAACTGTGTTTAAATAGGAAGCCTGTTCCAAAGAAGGGGCAATCCCTGAGACAGATATATGTCTCTCCAGCATATTTTGTTTGAGAGTTGTAATATCTCTTCTGAAGGACGACACACTGAAGACTGCCCACCCATATTGGAAATAATCCAAGCACCTGGTCTGGGAATAGCATTTTCAATCTCCTTATCTTCAACACCAAAGGCAAGTGTGCTGCCAGTAGAGCCACTGAAACTGCATTTTAGTGCAATGTATGCAACAAAACTATAAATTTATGTGAGTAATGTCTGCAAAACTCTAGATGGTAAAAGTGTGTGATTTTTTTTCTTCTGAAAATGATGGATATAACAAGTATATATTTATATTATATTTTAGCAATGTTCAGAGTACTATTATTTGTATTATGTGATCTGGTCCCCTTTCTTTCACACACACTAAAAGTAAAAGTGATTTAGCTTTTTGCACAACATCCCACATGCATCTGGTGGTTTTCCATTTTTTGAATGCCAGTGGTACAGAGGAGTCAGGTAGGAATCTGGCACAAAGTGAGGATGTCCTGGGCAACCCCCTCGGAGCCGTATCAGGAACAAACTCCAGAGAGGAGGCCCCATAGTAAAGGAAGTTGCCACAGGAATGACATCTTATCTATTTATTTAGATTTGTTGAGCAGGAAAATCCGACTGGACACAGGTCCTTTTTCAGCAGAGGCCCGAGGAGAAAAGCTCCACAATAAAGATGAATTTAGGTATATGATTACAAGAAGTAGATGTAGTTGTATGTATAAAAGTAACATTAATACAATCATAGTTCCTGATGAATAACATAGTACATACAGTACTCACATAACATCTGTGCCATCTAAGATGGCATGTACTCTAAGAATTAAATAGCAGTTATTCACATTGTTACAGTAAAAAATGACAGCAGTATTATAAGTAATAAGCTTTCAAGCATCAGAGCTGGTTGTAATCAAAGGTAGTTTGTAGGCTGGAAGAGAGGATGAGGGTGGATGGTGTGGGAGATGCTAGTGAGATGTGTTACAAGGGCATAACCAGCATTTTTTTAGGTGAGATTTAAGTACAGCTTTGAAGTGAGTGCATGATGGTACAGAGATTATTGTGGGGGGGGGGGGGTTGTTCCATAACTTGGCTATTGAGCTGGAGAAGAGTGCTTCTCCAGCAGAGTTCTTGGCTCTGATTACCTATAATTGATTTTTGTTGCTGGATCATAGTGGTCTGGTGGTATAATCGGGCTGGAGTAGATTTTGGAGGGATGGGACTTTTAGAGGATGGTTTACTAGTTTGTGGGCAAGTGAGAGTTGGTTCTACTGAAGGAGGTGAGGGAGTTCTAGCCAGCCAAGTTCAGTAAGTGAGAGAGTAGTGACTATGGTAGGAGCCCCCGGTGGTGAACTTGGCGATTTTGTTGTAGCAGGTCTTGAGTTTATTTAGATAGCTTTGCCTTAGGTTGGTGTATATATTGGAGAGGCATAGAGAAGGGTGGAGATAAGGTGGGAATTTGCAACTGAAATCCTGGCTGTTTTGTTGAGGAATCGCTTATTTCTGTATACAGCTCCTAGTTTTTTGTGGACTTTTTTTATGGTCATGGAAATGTGAATGTTAAATTTGAGGTTATTGTCTATCTCAACTCCTAGCAATTTGGTGTGATCTGTTGAGGGGATAGTGGTGTTGTCATTGGCTGTAATATTAAAGTGAGAGTAGGTCTGAGTATGTTTGGTGGGTTGGAAGATGAGTTTAGTTTTGTTTGGATTGAGTATTAGCTGGGCATCAGCCAAGTTTCAACTGAGGAAAAGGCATCCTGTGTGTGTTATCTGCTCTGAGAATGCCTGGAGATACCGCAGAAAAAACAGAGACCGCTGCTGAGACAAGGAAAAAGTCTGGTCTATCCTTCTTGTCTTGCTGCCTCAGTGACACTTGCCAAAACAAGTGATATAGAAAATGGATGGCTGGATATTTTCACATCCACACAAGGGCACTGGAATGATAGGGTGTGGGTGTGGGTGGGGTTGGGGTGAGAACCCTTCCACTTTAAATGAAATCATGGTCTGTGCCATCAGCTCCCAGCTGAGCTGTATTATTTTAAAAATGGTAATGAGCTGTTGTCCCTTCAGAACTGGGACCCCAGAATGTGTGTGTGTGCTCAAGTGTGTGCAAGTGTACACAAGTGTGTGTATGTGAATGTGTGCAGGTACATGTATGCTAGTGTCAGAATCCATATGTGTGAATGTACACTAGTGTGTGTGCGCATATGCAAGTGTGTGTGTGTGTGTGTGTGTGTGGTGCTACATTTATTTTAGTTAGAAAAGAAATTAATATTAAGTTCTTGGTTTTGGAGCAGGTTATGGTTGACCCCCGAGGTGGTAGTTGGGAATCGAGACTTGAGTACAAGAGTTGCTATGGCAACTGAGACTAGATGCAGGGAGAGCCCCAGGGCTTAATGACAATATTAGTATTAGTGTATTAAAACTAAGGGCTGCCAGACTTTAAATCGCTCTGTACTGTTTTGTTTAAATGAACTGATTCACGGTTATTCAGCTGTAGATATTATGTGATACATTGTGTGTTATTAAAAAAATGTATGTATGGTATGTTTTTAACAATGCTCACACTTTTATTGGTGGGAGTCATATGACTTGTTAACTGCTATTTTAAGCTGTTTAAACAGGATGTTCACTGTTCTGATGAAGCCTGGTATTTGGACTGGGTGAAAGCACTTAACAGGAATTTTGTAACAGTGGAAGTCTTTTTGTGAAGTTCTTATTAAATTGCTTTTTCATCTTGGTATTTTACCTGTGTGGAGATCATTTGTGGGTCTACTGTCCTGTGTGCCGTGGTGTTTGCGGTGCTACATTTATACCAAATCTGCTCATTGGAATCAATATCCACATGGTTTAGAAAGGATCTGATAGAATGACCTGGCTGAGTGTTCAGCCATTATTTAGTATGGATCTGTATGGTTATCTCTGAATTAATCTGTTCTCAGTCAGTTGGCCAGGATTATACTACCATGATCTTTCAGTCATGATTCCAACCCATTAGCTCTTATGATGTCATTTCTTGGGTGACCAAGGCATAATGTTTCTGGCATTCGCTAGCTAGTGTTTCTGTAGAGGTCGTCAGAAAGTTGTGTGGATAATGCTGTCATTGCTCCCTGAGTTCCTCTGTTTCAGCAAGGAATTTCCTGCAATCTTACTGGGCCTGTTTCTTGTGGGTGACTTGTATTTCTCCAGCTCTTATTACACTCGTGGTGTTTCTTTCAGTGCTGTCATGGTATCCATGGCATTTTTGAAGAGGGTTGCTGAGGTAGTCTCACTATAATAGTGAGGTGCATTATTGAGATTGGGAATTCTTGGAATTTTGGTGTGTAGTGCAATGGAAAGAAATTAATCTGGATTTATTTCAATCTGGTATAATTTACAATGCTGAGGATGGCACTGTATGTGGATCTAATGTTGCTTATGGTACTACTTTTAGAGCAAGTGGATTCCTTGACCCTCATTTGCAATCCTTTCATGTACTGTTTGATGAGTGGCAAGCTTGCTTACATAAGGATTCCTTTGCTCAAAATCTGAAAATTTCCCTTTCAAATGGTTGTGATGTCTGACTCATACTGTAATGCAAAGATCCCTCCACAGTGTTTCACAACCCTCATATTTGGGTTTACTGGGAGAAATTACCATGGCTATAGAGTAGGCATGGCTGGCCTTTGGCATAAAGCAACTAGGTGGCTATCTAGCTTGCTGCTTTCACTTCTCTTGTAGGCAAGCTTTTCAGATATTTATTTATTTTTATAGTAAAGAAAAATTGTGTTTCTTTACTATAAAAAATATAAATGCATAGCCGAAAAGTGCACCTAACAGAGAAGTGAGAGTGGCACCAAGGGAGCAAGCCTGCCAATCTTGGCTATTTGATTTGTTGGCCTCCTGCTCATCCCACCAATGATCTACCCAGAAGCATTAGATCATGGGTGGGACAAAGTAAGAAGTCATCCAATAAAAAATTGAGAGAACGATGCGAATAGAAAGCTTGGCGATGGCATAAGGTAAGTTTTTTTGTTGTTGTTGTCACTAGTAAACAGCCAAATCATTTGGATGACCAGGGACTGGCTAATCCTCAGTTGTCCCTGATTTTGCACAACATGTCTGATTTTGCTTGCCCTGTCCCTTGACATGTCTTTCAAATATCCAAATTTTTACCTCATACTTTTGGTCTGTTCTGTGTAAAATTTGCACTTTTCTAGCAAATCGTTGAGGAATGAAGTAAATAAATAATGACAGACGTAAGTTTTAGACTTCATATCCTTCAGATAATGCATGATAATGCAAAACCTGTTATTCTAGCAACTTTCTACATGTATGAAAACAATATTTAAAAACTGTCCCTGATTTTAGGCCTTTGTCCACTATTTTTGGTGTTGTTCATATTTCTTGTGCTAAGAGATTGAGAGAGGTATGCTTCTCATTGTTTTTAACCCCTGAGGATTGCAGTCAGTCAAAAAATGCCAGGCATAAGAATTTTGTGCTTTTCTCTCGGAAAATATTTGTTGATTCAAAATATGTTCTTCTACTGATTAAATGAATTTGAGTAACAGAAACAAATGCTGGCCTGTCTGTGGAGGAATATAACTAACTTAGCAGGGTAACTGTGATTTGTGTGAAGGAACTTGGAATACTTTAATGTGAGATGACTTTTTGTGGAGTAAAGCTGAAATACAATCCATAGCTGTAATTTTAGATAGAACTGATTTGTCAGGACGGAAGCTGTCTGTAGAAAGTAACTGACCTTGTTGTTTTCTCAGTTTAAAGAGTTACCATTTGGCTTTGCAGAACTAGTGTGCATTTGCATGATTACTGTGTTTTATGTGAAGCAACTTGGAATGTTTTAACCCATTGCTACTGTTTCTGCACAACAAAGGTGAAATACAATACACAGATGTCAGTTTAACTATAACTGCTAGGTGGGCGTGGGCATTGTCTATAGAAAGTAACTAACCCTCTTATTTTTCTCAGTTTTCTGACTTTTTACAACTAATGTGCATTTAAAGTTTTAATGTGATTTGGGTGATACAACTTGGAGTACTTTTAATGTGCGCCACTGTTTGTATGAAAGTTCATGGAGCTGAAATACAATACATGGCCATCATTTTTATCAAAAAAAGCCTGATGTGCACACAGAAGTATCTATAACTTTTGAGTTGGAGTCAGAGTTGTCTCTTGAAAGTATCTGACTTCTTGTTCTTTGCTCAGTTTTTAACATTAATTACCTGACTTTAAAGACTGTGAAAAACCTAGAAGCGGCACCATGGCTGAGGCTGTGTAAAAAGGCAACTAAAACATAAAAACCTTTTGTTTTCTAAATAAATGACATTTGTTTTTATGTTTTAGTTGCCTTTATACACAGCCTCAGCCATGGAGCTGCTTCAGGATTTTTCACTGCCTTTGTTTCACTTCGACCTGAAACGTCTTCAGCGTGAGTAGGATATATATTTTTCTATTGATTTTAAAGACTAGTATGCATTTGTGTCAAGTAAGATAGACTAGTTTACTGGACAGATGAGATATGCTCAGGCAAAGCAGCTATAAATGTTAAGGCTGCCTGTAGAGGAAAGTGACTAGCTGCCTGCTGTTGCTTGCTCATTATTTTGACTTTGCATAACTAATATGAAATGCGTGAAGCAATGTGGAATACTTTAATGTGTGCAAATGGGTAGAGTAAACGTGAACTACATTACAAGGTTATCCTGTTCTATACCAGTAGGATGTCTGAACTGTACAAAGAAATGGCTAAAACTCTCTAGTGGGGGTCACCCTCTTTTCATAAAGAATAAAAGGCATTGCAGAGCATCTATACCTTCAGGGCTTCTTGGCTGCCCTCACACTCCAAGGCTATATAACTGGATTTTGACACAAGCTTAGTAATGGCCTCGGTTCTGAACTACTCCTAGTCTAAAACTGACTCTTCTCAGAGGTGTGCACAGGAGGTCATTGTAGTTTATGTTTGGGGAGGTTGGAGAAAATGCTCTTTTTTCTTTAATTTTCCTCCCAAACCACAGAGGTTTGCACAGGTCACTACTGTTTGTGTTGAGCTGGAGACAGTGTGGTCATTATTTCTTTAACTTCCCCCACAAACTTCAGCGGTTTCCACAGAGGGTCACAATAACTTGTATAGGTACAGTTATGCTGTCTAAGAGTAACAAGTTGAAATTATTACTGTGATAATTTTTTTTTCACTTCTGTACATCTGGACACCTGGTTGGTGTGCCAGTAGAAAGGAACTTCCTTTTTTTTGGGTAGGGAGTTGGTTCGTAGTACCAGTGCTGGGTGGCGGTTGAACGAGCTATGCTTCTGCTTTCACTTTCATTCCAGTCTAACACCAGAGGGGGATACACAGAAAGTGGCTGTTTTTTTTTCTTCTTCTAAGATTGTATGCTGGTGCATCTCTAAATAGTCTGGAGGTTAGTAGGGGAAGGTCTTGTTCTTGATAAGTTTAAATAGCGGTGAGTAGAAAGTCTGCTTGTTGTTTTGCAGGTAGCCTGTTGACTGTTTCAATAGTTTTGCAGTGATGTTCATTTCTTGGGGAGAGTAATTAATCTGTGTATGGTGTTTAAGATGGTTTGGATGGTCGATACATTTCTTTTAGAGGCTACATGAATCTGAAAGAGACCATATTCTAGCTGATCCAGTAAGATACCTTTACCAATCATTCCTATAGGCCCTGGAGTGAAAGAGGAGATTCTATAAGCCTGGATTATGACAAGATTGATTTTTTTGTCTGTGTTGTCCAGGTGGAGATGGAAATTTAGGAACATTTAGTCCAGATGAAAGCATGCATCTAGCTCACACTTAGAATGGGGGTGAAGCAAAGAAGTAGCTTCATTTTTAGTTTTGTTATGAAATTTATGGGGAATTATTCTTACTGCAACTCCAACAGATACTATATGCAATGTATGTCATGTACATTCTTCTTTTATTATAGCAAACAGTTAAAAAAGGGTAAAGATGCCCTTTTCAGGAACCCCCAATCCAGCCACTTTCAGCATCTTCCATCTTCTCTGGATCCACAGACAGTACATTTAAAATTTTTTTTCTTTTTTTGCTTAAATCTTCAAGACCAAAATGCAAGACAACATTACCCCTTTTGGTTATAGTGTAATCAAGACCCCCCCCCCCCCTCGAGATGCCTGCACAGCGTAGTAAATCTGTACATAACAATGCTAGGATAATATGTTGCTTTGAGCACTGAGACTTATACATTATAAAACATTTTGTGATGTTCTTTTAGATATATTGGAATACTAAACCTCAGATCTCAGAATTCTGGTTGTGGTATCTCAGCTGCTGTCACAGAAAAATGTTGTGATGTCACAATAAAGTTTCCAAGCATAAACGTGGAAGAGGATGTAGAGATAGATTACCTCAGATCTATCTATCAATCTATCTGTCTATCTATCTATCAATCTAAATAGGTAGATAGAGATAGGTGCACTTCCTCAACAAGGCTAAAGTACAGGATAAACAACAACAGATTGAGTTATATATATATATATATATGAATGCCTCTGTCTTTCTCTGTTTAATGTCTCTGTCTTTCTCAGTTTCTCTATCTTTCTCTTAGGTTCATAGGTGTTTACTAGGCTAACAACCACAAGGGCCTTTTTAAGCCTAGCTATGCATCCCAAATCTCTGAAAATTTCTGATACCCTTGATAAGTGTAAGCATGAGCCTGGGAGATTAATCATTTACAGGCTACCTGTGTCCATTAGAGACATAGGTGCCAAACTAGGGATGATTTTCCGGTTTCCCATCCAATTGTCCAAGTTGCACTTGAACTGGGTTAGGGAGGAACCCTGCTTCACTTGGATAGGGAGCTGCCTGCTCCATAGATGTAGTAGTCTCTGGGATACATACCTATCTCTCTAGCAGGTCCTATTTATATCACAGGCAAGGTTTAAGTCTTTAGAATGGGTAATTCTGGTGTTTGTTTTGTGGATATGCAGGAGGTCCATTAGAGTGGGGTCTGACAATGCCCTGTATGCCAGGCATAGATCTCCCCTCAAAAGCCTGTAGGAGATAGAATACAGGGATAGGGCCTTGCAGCGATCTGCATAGGACATTTTGCTTATTCCCTGTAGTCTTTTAGTGAGAAACCTCTGTGGGTGTTCCAGTTGTTGGATATGCCTGGTTAGGTACATACCAAAGGGGGCATTGTACTCAATAACTGGTCTGATGAATGCTGAATACAGTGGAACAATGACTTTCTTGGACTTAGATGCCATACCTTTGCGCAACATAGAATAATTTCCTCACCACTGTAGACACATGATCGTCAAAGGCTAGATTACTATCTATGTGTGTCCCTAAGTCATTGACTACTGTGTCAAATCTAAGGGGTATGTTGTCAATATGATAGTTACCAGGGATGGATGACTTTCCAAAGGATACTATTATGCATTTCTTGAATGTACTTTTAATCCATGGCTCTGACACCAGTTGTTTGTCTGTATCAGCCCCTTCTAGAGAACATTTGTGTCAATGTGAGATTCAAGTGACAGCTCCTAATTTGCAGTCATCTGCAAATTTAGTAAGCCAGAGACCACTGACATTGGCCTTGACTTCTGAGATGTAAATGCCAAAAATTAGTGGACTGATCCCTGAGGGACTCAACTTGTGACTGGCCTCTTTGTAGAGATGGACTCCCCAATTCTAACTTCCTGAGTCCTGTCTGTGAGTCATTTGGCTATCCACCGGGTGACATACAGGTTTGTACCTAACCACTTGCATTTGTCAACAATGCCCAAGTGGGGTATTGTGTCAACTACCTTAGCCAGGTCAAGATAGGCAGTGTGAATGATTTTGCCCTCATCCATTGCTTTGATGACCTTCAAAAGGAAGTCCACCAGGTTGAGTAGGCATGATCTGCCCTTGATGAAACCAAACTGGGTTGGGTCCAGTGTCTGGAGGTTTACTATATCTCTGTTGATCATCTCCATGATAATTCTTTCCATGGCTTTACATATAAGACTAGTGAGACTTATGGGTCTGTAGTTTCCAGGGTCTGTAGATGGCCTACCTTTATATATACATTTTTCTTCAGGATCACCTGCATGTCCTAAGAGCAATGTTCTTGATGTTAAAATATGGAAAGTTCAATGATTTTCTGTTCAGAAACAGAGATATCCAGCATATGACTCATCTGATTATAGAGCACTGCTTGTAGTAATTTTTGCAACCTGCCTCAATTTGTTTTAGTTCTCAAAATAAGACTGCAATTCCTACCATGACATGCAGAATGTCAGCATCTTAATATTTTTAGTTTATCTAGCAGTTATTTTTAACACCAGAATGACCTAAGAGCAATGTTGTTGATGTTAAATTGTAGAAAGTTCAAGGGTTTTTGTTCAGAAACAAAGATATCCACTATATGAATCATCTGATTATAGAGCACTCACTGCTTGTAGTCATTTTCTATAACCTACCTGACTGTGTTTAAGTTCTCAAAATAAGACAATCTTTTAGTTTATCTACCAGAATAAAAAAGTTTGTAGTGTTTTTAAAGAGAAACATTTTTATGCTAACATTAGATTTACATATTGTTTCATTATTCTTTTACTACCAAAATTGGTGATATAATCAGTGCTGGTGTTAGCATTTTGGGGGCCCCCAGCAGATGTCAAGTTGGGGTCCCCTGGGCACTTCAAGTCTGCATATCACATTGTCACTGCCACCCTGACCCTTCCTAAGCAACATTTTAGTTCATATTGCAAACTTTTAGATGTAGTACTCACAGACTGACCTGTAACCACAATGTACTTACATTACAACAGGCTTATGTACCACACTATGTTGGACCATCTCACAAAGGGACATTTACAGTTACCGGCATTTAGTTGCAACATTGCAGTAACTTTATGTGCATGTCTGGACTTAGGTGAAATGGCAGCCTAGACCTACTGTTTCAGCACCCCCACACACGCACATACCCTTCAGTTTTCCCCCATATTGGGCTCCCCATACAATGAACACTATTTGTTCTTCCTTTTCCCTCATTTGCCTTACTCTTCAGCTTTTTCAAGAAGCCATTACTCCCTATATACTCTGAAGTGCATTTAATTTTTTTTTTTTCTTTTTACACAATATTTTCAATCAATGATGACTTGAACAGAAATTATGATTGAGGTAAGAAATTGTGTTGCTGTACAGCTTTAGTTTTCCTTGCATCCTGTCAACACACCTTTTCTAACCAAGACAGCACAGTAATAACAGTTTAGGAAATAACTCAAGCCAGGGCCCAAGAAGCCAAAGGGTTATAGATTTTCTGGGATGTATTTTAGAGCATTTTTCCAGCCTTTTAATCCAGTGGTGACCTTAAAAAAAAAAAAAAAAAAACATGAGTAAGTGTTCAAATATGACAAAGTTGCAGCAGCAATAAACTAACAAGCTAGGTGTTGTCTGGATATATAAGTCCTATCTGGGAAATGACTGCCTCCCTAACCCCCCCCCCCCAAAAAAAAAAAAAGAAAGACTGCCTAAGCATCCCTCTGCTGTTAGGCTGGGATGAAAGCAGAAGTTCAAACAGACACAGCCATGTATTTCAAGTCATTGAAGACGCACACATACACAGAATGCCCCCTCACATTTCAACCCAAACAGGCAGCTACCTGTATGCATTCCTGAAGTATGATTGTGAGGAATGTGAAACAAATAATGACTGCAGTAATGTATTCTACTTTGTTGTTCCTGGACACTACCCTGCCCCTACACAAGCCATAGTAACCTTCTTTCCTCTGAGGTCTGTGAGAAAAGTAAAAGAAAATAATGACCACACAGTCCTGAGCCCAAACACAAGCTATAATGACCACATGTGCACACCTCTAAGGTTTGACTGTGATGAGAATTAGAGTAATAAACACACAACCCCCCCACACACACACACACGTAACCTACAGTAGCTTCCTGTACACACATATCCAAGCAAGGCTAGTATTAGCATGGCTGCAGTTGAGGGCAGAGGCCTTTATCCGCTTTATCATTACAAGATCATATCACAGCTTGTTCAGGTTAAAGAGCGTAATCAGAAAATTAATACAATTTTTTTCTCCTCACTTTTCCCCAACCAGCAACAGCTTTTGTGGGCCCCCCTACAAAGTCAAGGATGATTATGTGAGCCCATTGTATCCATTTATATAATCTGGGGAGTAGGGGGGCCCAGATTCTTAGATCTAAGTGTCCAACTGTTCTGTAACATATTTTGTGCCTCACTTTTGAAATATAATTACTTGTTAGCTACATTTTTTACTGATGTCCAAAAGAATAATGTATGTTTAGCAATACTAGTTTTGTACCACTGCTATTGGTACACCATATCAGTGACTGCTACATAGCAGTTAAACAGTAGCAGGTGTAAGTAACTTTTATTTACCTCAATGATGAGCAATGCAAGCCTGTCACTAGCCCTGATTTCACAGGCTTTCCTTGATTTTTCTCATAATTTTGCTCTGTCCTTTATAAAAAGTTTGATTTGCTTGTGAATCATTCAGGACTACAGACAGTCAATAAATCCAGACATCAGAGTTTTATACTTATTCAACAAAAATGCACATTGATGCAACGTGTGCTATTGTATTAACTTTTTAATTGCATTAGAGTAATATTTAAAACATGTTCCTGAGTTTGAGCCTTTATTCTTGTATTATTAGTATTGCGCTGAACTCTTCAGCAAAGAAGTTGGGAGTTATAGTATCTGCTCTTCTGCCAGTGTTTATAAACCTCCCTGTACCTACCAGAAAACCATCCCCTGAAGATCAGAAGCATCAGGTGTTCTTAAACGCCAAGGTATGCATTGAGATCAGTCACACTGGGCTGATTATCTCTCTAGTGCTTACCTTGCCTATATTCATTACCAGCTTTATTCTAATCGAGTTATATTACAGCTCTGTTCAGATTAACTATATAATCAGGAAATTAATACATTTTTTCCCAATCAGCCACAGCTTTTGTGGGGCCCCCATGCAGTCAAGGATGATTGGGGTGTGTGGGTGGGGGGAGCTTGTAGCCATTGGTATTGCAGTTACCTAAAGCTGGGATATGTTGTTAGTTTTAGTGGAGAGAATGTCCACCAGTTGGGTTTAACTAAGCCAGGGGCACTATGTCAGTGGTAAAATATTTAATGGAATTGTGAAAGCCGTTGTTTGTTATACAGTGACCCCCTCCATTAATATTCCAAAAAGTGCACACTGATTGGCCAGTGTGCCCTTTTCTCAATCCCACAATATACCAACGGAAAAAAGGTCCGGTCACCCGGACTTTTTTCCATTGGTATAAAGTTCTCAAAATATATTTTTTTAAACAAATAAAAAAAGAAAAAAACGGAGCAACGGAGACTTTCTTTTCTCCGTTGCTTCCGTTTCTAAGCATTGATGTACTGGGTATGCGTGGGATGCAAGTCCCATACGCATGCTCAGTACATCAAAACAGGGAAGCAGTATACCACAACCAGCGGAAGAACAGTAATGCGCCATTATACAAAGACATCATAGCCGGCCTTAGGCATAGGCCAACTAGGTGGCTGCCTAGGGCGCCGCTCTAGTAGAGGCACTTTTCCAGTATTTATTTGGTGTAGATAGACTAGGATAGGGGCACTGGGTGGTGTGGTGGGGGGCGCCGTGAAGCCCTTTTGCCTAGGGTATCAGTTGACCTAAGGCCGCTCCTGAAAGACATTATTTAAGAAAAGCAAGTATTTTTTTTTTTCCTAAATAATGTCATTAGCAATAACCAACTCCGTGGTTGTGGTATATTGAAAGCTTTATTTAATCACTCGGACTTCGCCCTTGTGATTAAACCACACCAACTGTGGGAAAATCTTCAATATACCACACCACGTCCGTCGGTTATTGCTTTAATAAAACACTGTTACTATAACCAGCAGCAATATCTTTGAATTTTAAAGAAGGGTTATTACTCTCCTGGTTTTATTAAATACGCACGATAGCTGTACTAGCTTTTGTTGTTTTAACAGACGTATTATAAAATATCAAGATAAGATAACTTGCAGTGGTTGGGGCCTCCTCAGGAACAGGGGACCTCCAGCGACCGCAGGGGTCGATGGTGCCTAAAGCTGGCTATGGATATAATAAGTATTTTCCGTAGTTTAGTTGTTGTTGCGTCTTTCGGCTTTTCCCGGTTAGGGGTCGCCGCAGCGGAACTCCGGTCCGCTAATGATTGGCAGTAGATTTTTACGTGCCGAGTTGCGAGTACAAAAAGTATTTGCTGTTTTCATTTTCCGTTGTTCATTATTAGGGTATAACAAGTATTTGTTGTTTTCATAGTTATTTTATTCGTTTTCCACAGTTTAGTAGGACATAATAAGTTATTTTAATAATTAGATGCACAGCCTGCACACGGTGTCAATCAAGACTGGAGAACCAGTCAATGAAGAAAGGAATGCCCAAATCTGCGCCAACCTGGGGGTAATCAATTACACTATATCCCCACTTTCAGAGTGGATTCTGGAACAAGATAATTTTTAGAAAGTATGGTGAAAAGTTCCCTGAATGAGTTACTGTTTAACGCAACCCCTTGCATACCACCAAAAAACTTCAGTTACTGGCGCTACAAGTGCATTACAATAGGGAGGACGGTTGTATTAAATCTGAGCACGAGTTTATCTAAGGAGCTGCTGGGTGTAACACAAGGCAAATTCTGTGTGAGCTAACATTTTTTTAATTGTCGTCACGACTCGGTTGCAGTTGCTTGTCATTTGTTGCAAGTCGGAGGATTTTTTAACGTGCGCAGGTTATAGGCGGACAATCAGCATGGATTTAAAGCATCAGTACTGGTTGGAAGAGAATAAGGTATTGTATATGATAGAGAATGTAGTTAAAGAAGTTGTTAACCAACATTAGTTGTGACTAAATACAGAATTAAGAAGCCGACTCAACATAGGAGATAATCATTTTAGAGCTGAAGAACAGAGTTTTATGCAGGTCATTTTGGATGCCATTGAAATATGACATTGACTTTGGTTCATAAAGGGATTTGCAAATTATTAATGTTCAGCACTGTATTTTTAGATTTGGAGTACATCGGCATGGGTTTCCCTTGTTTGATAGGCATGCAACAGCTTTTCAACGTTATGCTTCAGGAAAGATGTATGGGGGTGAGGTGCAAAGGTCGCATATTTTAAATGCACGCTATACGATATAGCATGATTTTTTGGATTTTATTTTTAATGTGTACTTTATCAGCTTGCTGTAAATAAAGTATCACTAAAGGAATACTTCTGAGTCCCTTGAAGTCATGAGGATGGATTGCTTCATACCCTAATGAAAGTTGAAATACAAAATAAACTTATCTGAATAAAGTTAACTACGATTTAGTGATGCGCCAAATTCCATAACCTTTTCTCTTACTGAGTCCAGCCCATACCTTTCGATTGCTATGACTTGATATCCGATTTGGCTTGTTTATGATGCTGTATGTAATGTTGTAGTTTTATTTTTTAATTCCTTGTTGATATGGTTTGTCCCACTAGGTTAGTGAGCTCTGTTCAGGAGAGAACTGAGGCGGTGTTATACTATTTGGGGGAATTTGGCCTGGGTATTGAAGAACTTACCTTATTGTTTTTGATGGGGGCAGTGGAATCTTTTATATCCATTTGAACTACCATCAACTCAAGCAGGTAGGACGTCTGTTTGGCATCTCTTTCCAAATTATAATACGCTCAGCAGTGCAGCCACCCCTTTGTACTGCATTGCAGTGTCAGCTATTTGATCACCTGGTGTTGGAATAGAACCCACAGCTTTTGCACCAAAGCAAGGTGGCTGCCTATTGCACCACTGACACTGTCTTCTAATTGTTGTACTAAACTAATTTTATGATCCCTGGTAGTGGCTGATCCACAGTAATAAAATAAATAATCTTAGCTTGTACAAAGATTCCCTATCATTAATATATATTATTAAACAAATTAAGGCTATGACAAGATTCTGTGTATAGGGTCTAGCCTACAAAGACCACTTAATGTAAAAAAATTAAAAAGCGCTCCTCTTTTTTATCTGCTGCTTGATTTTTTAATGCTGAGAGGTTGAGAGAGATAATCCAACCCACCTCCAGATTGTTTCTAATGGCTTGCAGTTTTAATCTCTGAGTGAGTTAAGGCAAATGTCATGATAGAAGGTATAGTATTTTACAGGGTGAGTAAGCAGCAGAGTGCTTTGAAAACCTGCTTGGAAGTCAGTTTCCCTTACACTGTCATTCTTTGATTATTAACATAACTTTTAGTATCTTATTTTTTCTTAGAAGTATTGCAGTTTAGCAGATTGGATGAAATGGCCATGTTTGTTTGCAACACATATTTATTCACCTTGTATTTACTATGTTACTCCCACGCGCGTTGATAAGGCCACACAAATAATCTATGTTTGATTGGATCCTCACAAATCAACCAAATACTGCCCATCAATGTAGCACCCTACCATACTCTCTGAGTGACCATAGCCCCACTTTTATCCTTGGGGTAAAACTTAAAATAATTAACTCTCCCTCCCTTCTACAAACTCGCTGTAACAAAAATGTTCCTAGAGACCACTTCATAAGAGCCTTGCAACATTGCAATTGGTCTCCCATCAAAACCCTTTCATTAGACAAAGCAGTTGATTACTTCAACTCCACATTCCTAAATATCCTCAATCAACTAGCCCCCTTAAAAACTATCAGGATATGTAGCAACCCCACCCCTTGGCTCCAGAAAACCACAAAACTTAGAGCAGGGATAAAGCCTGGAAAACCTGGCGCTACACCAGATCACCCACAGCTAGGCAAACCTTTCATGAGCTCCGAAACAAAGCAAAAAAGCAGGTTAAGTTCGATAAAATTACTGTATCACTCAGCAAAACAAATTGTAGGATGCCCACATTATTTTGGAACTATGGCTCCTAGTTTACAGTCATCTGCGAACTTAGTTAGCCAGAGGCCTACTGTGTTAAACTTAACTGTGATAAACATTTCATTTGTTACAACAGAATTGCTAGATTCGCTACCATTGCCAAATCACAATCCCACGCTGCCTTTCCCTACAAGCCTTGCACTGGTTTGAATTTCCGAACATATTAAGGTGCCATCAACTCAGCCTAGCTCATCTAATTCTGTACTATCCCGAAAAAAAGCCCGACCTGACTGGCATGCTGAACTTCTACAATTCAAATAGACAACTTCGGTCCTCCAACAAAGCCTTAATCGAAACCATCACGTGCCTTGTACTGCAAATACTTGGCACCAGGGCCTCCCTGTCATGGTAATGTGTCTTCATGTTAACATCGTACAGGTTTGTGCTCCTGCCTAGCAGTTACTAACCTTCCTTACCACCTTGAAGGGTCCCTCCCATGTTGCCTGCAGCTTGTTGTGTCTGACAGGAATGAGAGCCATAACCTGCTGCCCTACAGCATACTTGCTAGCTTGAGCATTCCTGTCATACTAGACCTTTTTCTGCTGTTGGGGTTCTGCCAGGTTCTTCTGGGCCAAGCCCATGAGTTTCCTGTGCCTTGTTCTGAGATTTAGGACATATGCCACAACAGACTCCTTGTGGGATTCTCACACACCCTCCCACCTTTTTTACCTCAATGGAGGACAGTTCCACAACCTCAGGGTATCTGGCAGCATAATCTACTACCACTAGGATATACTTTTTCCCGTGGAACTTGGGATACTCAGAGGCCCCACAATATCCATAGCTACCATCTGAAATAGCTCCTCGATCACAGGCAGAGGCATGAAAGGAGCCTTGACCTTGTCTCCTGCCTTGCCCACCTTTTGGCACTGCTAACAGGTCCTACAGTATCCTGTTACATCTCTAGAAATCCCAGGCCAATAAAATTTCTGCATAATGCGTCTCTTGGTACACTTTATGCCCATATTACCTGCAAAGGGAATATCATGGACTGTGGCTAGAAGTGTCAGACGGTAGGCTCTGGGCACTACCAATTGCTGTATTCCCTCACCCTCTAGCCCTCCCTCAGGGTTCCACTCTCTGTACAGTAACCCTTTGTCCCAGTATACAGATTCCCTCTTCCCTTAAGGATCAGATGCCTCCCTGATGCCTTGTAATGTAGGGTCTGAGAGCAGAGCCTGTCTCAACTCTCTCTTTTTGTAACCCTTCCCAGCTTCCCCTACACAGGAAGTCTGGAATTCTCTGACAGCAGTGCCTCACTGTCAGCATGGGTACTACTACTCACCTCTGCCCTTGCAGTCACTCTGTCCAAGGGAACATCAGCACCCACAAGCTGTTGTGGCCCACCTTCAGTGTCACTGCCACAGGGTAGCTTACTCCCTGAAGTAACCACCACACCAGTCCTGGCTTCAAGTCTGTGGTCTGTCTGCCCCCATAGCCCCCCCCCCCCACCCAGGCTACCAGACCTGCATGCTTGTCTTCAAACCTGACCGCATGTCACTGCTTGCACACACGGTACTGCATTATCAAAATCATTCCCTATCAGGATATCTGCAGGGAAATCCTCAAACATACCTACTTGCTTCCTTTTCCACCATCCCAGTCAAGGTGAACCTCATAGCCAAAGGTATTTGGAATGGGGTCCTTCCTAAAGCTCTGACTGCAGTAGACTGCCCAAGCAAGTAGTGCTCCTGTTTAATCATTGCAGGCTTCACAGTTGTTAGGTCAAAGTCTGTCTCACTCTTAGCAGTGGCCTGTTTCCCATTTACTAAGGTAAGACATAACCTATTGTGGTAGTTTGGTTCCCTTGTTGTCTCCAGACAGCTTACTGCTGTTATTCTGTCATTCCCACTTACTGACTGTCCCACCTTTTGTTCCTCACCTTGCCTCCGTGGACATCTATATGCTATGTGGCCTGACTGGTTGCATTTAAAACATTTTAGCCTTGGTCCTGGCCTTGTACCTGAACTAGAGGCTTCCCCTGCTACTGGTGGACTCTGTTGGGGCAGTCTAGGCTGCCTACCATGGGTTCCCTTAGACCCATGAGCAGCACTGGGTATCCCTTTCCTGTGCAGTGATGCCCTGCTTGTTAGGTATAGGTCTCCCTTTTTCCCCAACGCATCTGCTGTTACATTCTCTATCAGCTAACTAGATTCTCATGTCCTCAGGCAAAGTGCTAAGGGCTTGTTCCCTCACCAAAAGGTCTGCCAGCCCTTCAAAAGTGGTGACCTGACACTCACTCACCCACCTATGAAAATAAGTGCTTAGTTCAGCAATATATTCACACACACTTTCATCTGCCGTGCGTCTATGCTCATGAAAGTTTTTTTGCAAGCTTCAGGTGTTAACTTAAAACACTCTAACAAACAATTTTTAACTGTGTTATAATTTAAGCAATCAATAGCAGACAATTTAGAAGTAGCAGTTACAGCTTTACCATGGAGTAAGGGGGTAAGGAACCATACCCAGAGCCCTTGGTCAACATTATACTGTTTCCATACCCTTTCAAACATATGAATAAAACTATGAAAATTATCACCCTCTGTAAATTGTGGAAGAAATTTACTGACCTCTGTTGCTTCTGGGGTTCGGTTGCTCCCTTCCCCATTACCTCTGTGACCCTGGTGAAGAGTCAGCATCTCCTTTTCATGTTGCCTGTGCCTCTCATTCTCTTCAGCTTCCGGACGTTTGTCCCTCTGCTGCTGCTAATTCCATTTGTTTCTCCTGCCACAGTCTCTCTGCTGATTCTGTTACCAAATGTTTGGCCTCCAGTTCAAGTCTCCCTAACTCCAGACAACATTTTTTAAGTCCTCTGTGGAAAGGTTGAACTGTCAATTTCTGAGAGTTGTACATCTCCAAGGCCAGTCTGGTTGTCTTCCTGATTGCTGGTCTGTGATGCAGCTGTGACCAAGGCTAAAATAATTTCTGCTTTAGTCAGGTTGGCATGCACCAGTCCTTTAGCGTGGCATGTCTCAGCCAGCTGGCTCCTTCTCAGCTTGCTATACACCTCTGCTGACATCCTTGCCTGCTTTCCCCGACTAACTAATTTAACAAAAAATAAATAAAACTATTGTGATGTGAAACACCGAATGCTCACTGTGTGGCTGATTGACAGTACAAACACCTTCCTCAGTGACTACTGTTTACAGGCTACAGGAATTCAATATTCACACCACTGAATCCTAATATGTGGATATCCCACCACTGCCAACCAATATATGTGATGCCCCACCACTGGCTGAGTAATCAGTAAGCCTCAATCCTCACCTCTAGCACCAGTAGGGGACGTACATTGTGAGGATGACAAGTATACATACAGTAAAGTGCAATTTCACTTAAGAGCACACTGAGACCACAGTTACTCTGGGGCTGGTTTCTCCCTCTTTCTCCGGATACCCAATAAGACTTCCCACTGGCACAGCTATAGAGTTGAGATCTCCACTAAGTAGCCAAGCCAAGACCTCCAGCACCCTGTCTGTCCAACCGGTACTTCTTGTCCCTGCCCAATTAGCTGACACACACACACACACACACACACTGAGTTTTGATTTGTATACACACATACCCACACCTGGGAAAGGCTGGCACAGGTTTACTAGCTATGCCTCCTTCTGCCTGGACTATAAGGTAGTTATTACTGCCAACAGCCAACTCTTTATCAGCTGTTTTAAGACCATTAACAGAGGGTGTCCAGTCTTACTGTGTAATGTTACTCAATACAAATGGTAGTTTGAAACACAAAGAAAAAGCTTCTGGAAACAAACTATAGCCAACAAGAACTAATTCTTTTGATCAGTGATACAAACATCATCAGACATAAATTCATTTGATTCCTTATACTATTTAAATTAAAAAACAGTCATGTGATGCCAGTAATTTAAATAATTTATGTTAAAATCTGATTAAGCGTTCTTTGTAACGTGAAAGCGCTTACTTCGTTTGAATAAAGGGTTATTTTTCTACCTTTGTCTACCTGGTTTGCTTCGATAGTTGTGGCGTATCTACCTCCTTCATTTTGGATTGTTTCTTGCTTTTTGAGGTGATACCTTACCCTGTATTTGATCTTCTTTTGTAAATAATTCATTGATTAATTTGTTCTTAAAGAACTATGTGGATGAAAACATTGGATATATCTTTTTAGTATGTTACCATAAAAACAGCCACACACAACTATCATCAAATGTACCAACATCAAATATATACAATACGTATAACATATCATTAAAGTTATACGTAAACATTAACACACTTTATCTGGTTAAGTTTTTTAATTTAAGAAGGCATGCAATGGAACAACTCTCATTTGAACCAGGGTACATACAGACATTAGTCCGTAGGATCCATAGTAATTCTAATTTTTCTAACAAAATATTAATAGGACCCCGTCTTCCTTCTGTATTAACTTGGTCTATTTCCTTAAATTTAAAGTTATGTATTGGACATTCATTAATATGCCTTACTAATGCATTTTCCAATTTATTTTTATTTATAGAATACAGATGTTCATATATACGTTCTTTTGTTTCTGTTCGTTTTTTCCGATGTAGAATGTTGGACAGGACTGACACTGAACTAGATGTACAACTAATTTAGAATTGCAATTATATTTCTTCTTTAGGTGGTATGTGTTGTGTTGAGTGTGCCATTTACTACCTGTCTCTGTATACTTAGAGTAGTTACATGTTTCACATTTGAACATCCCTATGTTCTGTGTCAAACACACAAGTGGACTTTCTGTCATTTTTTAAGTTAAGTCCCCTTCTAAAGATAATAGTTGGTTGTTCACCTATTTTCGTATAATTTCTCTCTCAGAGCTCATTAACAACCAATTTTTCTGTACAATTCTTTTAATTTCTTTTGCTTGTAAACTCTAGGTGGTGTTAAAGCTAGAATTGTAGGTGACCACTGTGTTAGTCCCATTCTCACCATTACTACTCAAAACGTTAGTGTTAGATGTTTTTAATACTGTTGAGAGTGTATACATCTCTTCGGATGTTCTCCTGGTTGTTTCTAGCTTTAGTACTGGTTGGTATATACCTAAGTTCCTTTTATTTTGAACTTCCTTAATCAGACCAGTTAGTAGGCCATTTGGATAGCCTCTTTTTAAGAACATGGATTTCAAATTTAAACATTCATTTTCAAAATCATTTCCTAAGGTTGTCATTCTTGCAGCTCTTACCAGTTGTCCCTTGATAACTGATTTTTTCTGTTGATACGGGTGAGAACTGGAAAAGTGTAAGAACGTGTTTGAGTATATTGATTTTCTATGAATCTTTGCTCTGTAACCTGACCGACTGCTATCCTTTGTCAAGTCTATGTCCAGCTATGTTATGGTTTCTGTATTAAAGTTACTGGTGAAAAATAAAAATTCTGTTGTATCATTTAGATATTGTATTAATTTGTTCGCATCTGTTCTTTTCCAATAGGGTACACTATGGGTACATCTTTAAGCTCAGTACTGTACAAAACCGGTTCAATACACACTTCTGTACCAGTAGTTTGATATACACATAACATACAGTTTTAATACGTTTGTAACACAAGCATATGAATCATGTTAATATTCACAAATGATATATAATTATTTACAATTTTTTTGCAGGGGTCAGCCCCCCCCACACCACTGATATGGGGGTAAGTCCTCACACCCCCCAATTTTATACTAACTCCAAGATCGCCATACCTTGAAGAAAAGTGAATGTTCCAAGGTACAGTAGTATAAGCAACTGCACATTTTTGGTCATTCAGTCTGGCTATTCCAGGACTCGCACTAACAAGTCGTAGAATTTTATACAGCTACCTTATTACCTTATTTGTATGCTTCTACAGTCAAGCCTTACATAAACTCTTTCCAGATAAGATTAAGGGATTCAAAACAAGGGTCTGCCTGCGCAGTGCTCAGTTTGGCAGGTGTATTATTAAACACCATTCACAGGAGAGATGCCCTCCTTTTTACTAAATTCTTCAAAAGCAAAGTTGAAAGGCTCTGTATATAACCCATTTTGGCTAGTGAAGTACTAATTACTGTTCACAGGAGAGGGCCCCCCCCCCTCTGCTTTTTTATTTATTTACATTTCCTTACAGGGGTAGAGCTGTGATTACATGGGATCATGTTCAAGCCATGCATAAGTGAGAAAAGAACAGAAACGATGAAAAGAAAGTATACAAGTTATTAAATACGTTACTGAAATGTATAATGAGATGGTGAAGAAACAATGAAAATCAGCATAACAGTACTGCGTGCAGGTAATATACAATATTTGCAAAAGGGTAACAGGAAAACGTGTTGGTACAGCACAAGGTAATCTGCATTGTTTCCAAATTTATACAAAAGGGTAAAAAGAAAAAAATCATTGCGGTATAAGAGAGGGTTGAATAAATGTCGGTAAGGATGAAAATATTTTGACTGAGTTTGTGGAGTTAGAAGAAGGATGGCTTGCTTGAGGTTATGCAATCTGAGGGACAGGAGGCTTGTGTATGGTTTGTTGTATACCAAGTTTGTTGCATGAAGTTACTTTTTTCGGGTAGGATTGAGTTACACAGTTGTGGAGGTAGAATGACAAAATAATGGTTTGTGCATTGAAATTTTGTTCTGAGAGGTCCCAGGACTGGTTCCTGAAGTGTTTGTCCTCTGAGATAGTATGATGGGATTTTTATGGTTAGTTTTGCTACTAGTCGAGAGAAGTTGTTCTGACATTAGTAATTTAAATATTAGCTATCCCAGCAAGAAGTTAGCTGTTTGTTGCCACTGGGGAGAAAGGTTTCTGAAATTAGTAGTTTACAGTAGTTTATCTATTGAAGAGCATGGGTAGCCATTTAGCTCTGCTCAGTGTCTGACAGTGATGACCTTGCCTAGGGTGGATGGTGTTGAATCTGCATATCATTTTGTTAATACTCTACTGTGACAATGTGAGGTTTTGCAGCTATGCCAGGAGAAGTAAGACATTGAATGTGTAACATATGCCAGCACAGCTAGCTGGAATTTTGTAACTAATTATATGTCATTTGTATATCAAACTGAGTTGTACAGATGCTTGTGTTTAAAATGTTTTTGTAAAGTTGTTTGTGTTAAAAATGTATCAGCAGTGTACCCTGCTAGACAGAAAAGAAATGTACATGTATATCAGACTGTACTCTATTGTAACTGTTTAAATGTATATGTTTAACAGAGAATACTGTAAGAGAAGAGGTTAAGCTTAGTTCCAGCTAACCCTGAGGAATACTAAGAAATTAAATTACTGGGCCTAGGCCATAAATATGTTATCTCACAGCTTTGAATGAAACTAGAGACACAATGTCTGCAAGAAGTATGGTTTATTAGATCCTGTAGGAAGAGTGGAGGTGTTTTATGACTTCCAGGAGCTGCAGCAGATCTTAGCAAGGCTCTCTGTGTGAGTATTATTGATGTACAAGTGCTAAATCCTGGCAGTTACTAGCAATGGGGGGTTGCATGGGAACCAGGAGTCAAATGACCAGATGTATGTGATGTCATTCTGGAATCCATCACTAAAATTATGTTTAATACTTGGTGAGACTGAAGTCTCATGTCAGTCTGTTTCTTGGAACCTGACATAGAAGGATCTCTCACCCACTTCATCTTGCCTTGCACTAGTAAGTGACCAGGGAGTAATAATTCTTTAGATTAGTCAGGAAAATATAGTGAGATAAGTTAAGTTCTGTTTTTCTATTTCTGTATGAATCTATTGATCTGTGTTATTTTAATATTTCCTGTGGGTGAAGCTCTCATGTTTATTGTAAATAGATATTTAGTATTTTTATATTTGTTTCCTTATTTATTATTTAAAACCTTAAACTTTTCATTGTGTCTGGTCCTTTAGAGAATATTTTAACCTTTGAGAGTACTCATATCTGTTTGGTGACTCTGTGGCCACTGCTCAAAGCCTTACTGCTTTGGTCAAAACACTACTATGTGTATTAATATTAATTTCATTCACTATAGTTGGGTGCCCTTGTAAGAGCCTTAGAGTAGCTGACTTGGAAGTGTCTGGTGGCAGTAACTACGTTATAGTGTGGGCAGAAGGGGGCAAAGCTAGTAAACCTGTGCCAGCCTTTCCCAGGTGTGTGTGTGTGTGTGTGTGTGTGTGTGTGTAGTGTGTGTGTGTAGTGTGTGTGTGTGTGTGTGTGTGTGTGTGTGTGTGTGTGTGTGTGTGTGTGTGTGTGTGTGTGTGTGTGTATATGTGTGTGTGCACATGCACAAATCAATCTCAGAGTTTGTATGTGTCAGATGCTTTGGGCAGGGACACAAAGCACTGGTTTCAGAGAGGATGTTGGAGGATTTGGCTTGGACACTCAACTGAGGACTTAACTCAACATCTGTGCCAGTGAATAGCCTTACTGGGGACCTGGGGAGAGGCAGAGAAAGAAACCCAGACACCGAGCTTTGTGTGTTCCCTGTGTGCTCATAAGGGAAATTTTGCTTTATGCAGAGAGCTGCATCTGGAAATACTGGGTGTATCCATTTTTGTTCCAAGTGAACATCCCTCTACAGTGTCAAGGTGAGGATTCGGACTCGTTGATTACTAGCCCAGAGAAGGGATGTCGCATGTACCTTTATAGACTGATAGATATTAGTCCATTGATCCATGAGGAGTTTAAGAAGCCTAGCCATACATTCCCATGAAGTTTTAAGCACTTATATTTTAAGTAACAGTAACTGAGAGATGAGCAGAACATTTACATGTTGCCGCTATCCATGAGGGACAAGGGTGCTAAACCAGAGGTGAATTTGCATTTACCTATCCATTCATCCAGATTACATTTGAGTAGTGTAAGAGAAGTACTTTTGTTGTATGTTGAGAAAAGGATGATTCCAAAGAAGTGGTATTTTCTGTGATACATACCTGTCCCATCAACATGTCCTATTTCTATTGCAACAAAACAGCTTTAGATCTTCTGGGCAGGTGTTTATGCCCCATTCTACTTGCAAATGTGCAGTAGGTCTGACAGGATAAGATCTGCTGAGGCTCTGTATGTGAGGCAGAGATCAACCCTCAGTAGCCTGCATGGTACTGAGTAGGGGGACAAAGCCTTGAGATGGTCCACATAGTTTTTATGATTTAGGCCCTTGATTTTCTTAGTAAGAAAGCATTTTGGCAGTTCAAGTTAAGTTATGACAGATGTTTGGATGGATGCATACCTAAGGGGTCATTATACTCGGTAATCAGCCTGATGAATCCGGTATAAGTGGAATGATCACATACCTGGACATCCTACCTTTAGTAATAAGTGGTGCAATGAAAGAGCACTTTCTTACAGTAGTAGAGTACTATCTGGTGATTAAAAGACAGTTTATTGTCTTCATAGGTTCTCAGCTTCCTAACTACTGGGTCAGTTGCCAGGGGTGTTTTGTCAGTGTGATGATTATATGGGACTTCTTGCTTGCCAAAGAATACTATTATGCATTTCTTTTTCATTTAATTGTAGACTGTGGTTTTGACATCAGCTATTTGTTTGGGAAAGGTCCCCTTGGTTGGTTTTTGTCTCTTCTGTGGAGATTATGATGGTACCAAGTTTACGGTCATCTGCAAATATGATCAGCCACAAGCCCTTAGCAATAGCTTTGACCTCAGAGAGATAAATGCTAAAAAGGAGTGGCTCAAGGACTGAACCCTGGGGTACAGTGACAGGTCCATTGGAGGAAGAGGAGGAGGCGCCATAGCTGCCCAACCTAATTTCCTGAGATCTGTTTGTGAACTAATATGCTGTCCACCGAGTTTCATAATGATTAACATTTAGCTGGGAAAGGTGATACCGGAGTGTGGGATGGTGATGAATGCCTTTGAGAGGTCTAAATATGCAGTGTGTACTGATTGGCCCTCATCCATTGCTTCAGAAATCTTTCTGGAAGAAGTCAGCAGGATAAATTGGCAGGATCTACCCTTACCAAATTCAAACTGGCTTGGGTCAAGGGTTTGTAGGCTACCTATGTCCTTATTTATTAATTCCATAATGATACATTCCAGAGCCTTAGTGATGAGATTGGTCAGACATATTGGTCTATAATTTCCCTGGTCTACTGATGCCTCCACTTTTGTCCAAGGAAATGATAGTTGATGTCCTCCATTCATCTAGACATTGAATAATCTCTGAATGGAGTCTGACAGGTCCTTTCACAGGCTTTCCAGTAAGCTGCCTGGTATAGTTCTGGCCCTGTAGAAGCAGTATTCTTGGCTTTGGCTAGTTCCTTGAGGACTTGTTCATGGGAAATTTGGAGGGGTGGGAAGTAGATGCAGGTATGAGATCTGGGATGTAGGTGGGGAGAGGGGGGAATGAAGTTAGAACTAAATATATCCGCTAGTAGATTGGTTATATCCTCTGGGTACAAGTATGTGATAACATTTTACGATTAGTTCTGCAGAATGTTGGGCATTATTTGTAAGGTTTGTAAAATAGTTAAAGAACTTTTATGGCTGTCCTTTGCCTGGGTGATGACCTTTACCTACCTGACTATGGATGATTTGATAAGGGTAAGGAGTTCCTTGTTGCGTTTAGCAAGATCTTTTTTTTGCATGTTTAATTTTTTAAGTGCAGTGACTTTTTTTCTTTTATCATAGAACACGTTTATATTTGGGTTCCACCACTGGGGTTTATTTTTTAATTTGGCTTTGTGTTTATTTCAGAGTGAGACAGCTGCATCTATGTAGGTATTCACATGTGCATAGAATTTGGCAGTAAAGCATCCTGCATAAGCAGTGGGGACCATCGAGTTTCAATGGGATGTTGAATTTATCCAGGTCATCACTTAGTTTCAGTAGATTGTCTTTGGCTTAATGTCTGAATTCAGAGTTTTTGAAAAATGCTTCTGGCTTAAGGTGAACGTGACTGATTTATGGTTTGATTTGACCAGGGAGGAAATTACAGTTGGTAGGGAGCAGAGGTATTCTCTGTATACACACACACACACAGACACACACACACACACACACACACACACACACACACACACACACACATCACCATTTTTATCTCCTCTCCTCCTATCTTAACTGTTAGAAATTGAACCTCATCTACCTCTAACCTTAACATATTTAATTATTCCATAAACATTTCCATTCGTTTTTTTTTTTTATTTCCACATTTCTCTGCTTTATACATATTTTCATAAAATTTACAAAATTTCTAGTACCTCTACAGGATCTCTGGTTATTTTCCTTGTTATAGGCTCCCTAAGCTTGGCAACAGCCCTTTCTACTTTCTGTTGCCTGAGTAGTTGTGCTTAAAGTTTTTTGTGCTGTGAAGTTATCAAAAAAAAAAAAAAAAAAAAGGAAAAGAAAAAAGCAGTTGCTTAACAGCAGTCTTTCTAAACTTGTGCATATTATCGAGGTAATCCGTAATTTTGTGTTAACACTCTGCAGTCGTTCCTCTTCTTTTTTTGTGAGATTCCCCCATTCTGCAATACTTTAACCTTTGTCAGTCCTCCTAAATAATTCTTGTTACTTCTTAATGTCTTTCTTTTATTTCCTCCCTATTTTTAAACTACATTTTAATTTTATCCCACTCCCTAGTTATATTCCTGTTTCTATTTTCAAAAGAAGTTTCTCTGTTCACTAATGACTCCCGAGTAATTTCCACTACCCAGTCCTTAAATTCCTCTCTTATTATTGAATAGGTGGGGAAGTGCCAGTGTCTCATTTTTATTTAATTACCCTGCTTTTTCATTTTAGTTATTATTGGAGCATACTCTGAAATATTTATTGACTGTATTAAAACTTTCAGTTAAATGCACGTTCCTGTGAAATATAACTTCTGTTTAGCTTAGTCCAGTATTTGTACCTTGGGAAATATGTAAAGTCATTTCATACGTCTCCTACTGAATTCACATCTTTCATAACAAATATTTTCATAAATTGCTCAAAAAATCTAATCTCTTGTGTTACATTTTCCCTTCTGGGCCCCCTACATACATCCTTACTGCTGCAAATCAAATTTCATTCCACGTCTATAAGTAATATTCCCTGCTGAAAGCTGATTATTTGTCCCATAATTTTCTTAATCTCCATTATAACAGTTTTAGGTGGAATATAGATACATGCCAGTATAATCCTCCACCCTAGCCAGTGGCCCTAGTACTACAAATATACCAGTATTATATATTTTTTCCCCTTCACTTCTGTCACTACTGGAGCTCCTCTTGCAATTAATATAAGTCCTCACCTTTTCCTTTGTTCCAGGTATCCTGCTGAATAACCATCCTAAAGTTCTTTTTTATCAAATTCACTTGCTCATTTCTTTCCAAATGCATCTTCTGTAACATCGCTGTTTGTACTCTGCATTTTTAATATAGTTCAAAACTCTTTGGGCCAGGTTCAATAAAGCCTACAGTAAGTGTACATGATATGTATTCAGGATGCCACAACAAGATTGCTAGACATAGCCACCATTCTACCCATCACTGTATCACCCTAAGGAAACTTCAATGGCTAGAATTCCCCCATTACCTATTACTCCTTCAGCTCACTAGTACACACACATTTATTTGCAAACAGGACTGTCCTGCCCTCAGATCCTTAATTGGTCCCGTACAGCCCCTCTAGGCCACTGTGATCAGAACACCAACAGTTGCTCCAAATTCGCAAACCCATTTTATCTGTAGGCAAATTACTATACTTTTGGATCATTGCTAGAATATGTAATAACCTACCCTCATGTAGCCACATTGAACAAAGCCCTTTAACTTCAAAACTGCACTACATAATCATCTCCTCTCCAAATGAACATGTGACTGTTCAAATACACCAACTGCCATTACTTGATTTCTACCATTCAAACCTAAACTTGCATCTGTTCTAGCTCCTTGCTCTAATTACTGTTTTTTCTTAATAATCCATAGAAAACCCTTCAATACTCAGCTCATCCTCTCTGCTTTTAAGCCTTCTTGTGATCTTCTGTATTATATCCATCTTCTATTTCTTTCTTTCCTTCTTTCAGCATTGGGAATTACCTAGTTTATTTACATCATACAAATTACTGATGATTTCTTTATGTAACTTTTTTTCTTTTGTATTTGACTGTAACTTATTTGAAACCACATGTAAGTGTTCTTGTAACATGGAGTTGATGAATTCTTTATGAAACGTTGTGATTTTGTTTTCTTTAAATTGTTTGAAATGTTTTGAAATGTCATGTTTGTGTAATTGTAACCTTGGAGCTTTTCTCCCCGGGCCTCCACTGAAAATGGGCTTATTCTGGCCCAGTGGACTTTCCTGGTAAACAAACATCAATATAAATAAAATAAATAAGAACATTGTTATCCTATTTTTGTGCTTTCTAGTCACTCAGATTAATGTATATGTAGTTTACACTTTGTGGTAACCTTTATGAATCCTTGTCAATATTTAAAGCTGCAAGAATATAAGTAGGAAAACTAAAATTAGGGGGAAGAAGGTGTGAATTATATCTGTGTTATCTGTTCACTCAGGACGGTGTACACTTAGTGTAGGTGTTATTGAACCCTGGGGATTCCTCTTTTGCGTACATCTGTAAGACCATTCACATTTAAAGATAATTTGGAAGGTGTTGTAATTATGTAAAATGTCTAATTTCAGCTTTTGTGTTACATGCATACACTAATGTTTGGCAGGTTGAGCTTTCATATAGTTTTTGCTTGTCATATCCATTTGAATCTATGCACATCTTATAAAACTTTTTGTTTTATTGAAAACCCTCAAACAAAGAAACAAAAAAACACCTAGAACACCCCAAAAACCTATTAACTTAATACTGACATGAAAACTATGTACACCTTCAAATAATGAAGTTTAAAACTCCTAATAGGAACAACTGTCCCAGATTGACAGCCACACTCAGAATTAATGTATAATGAAGGTTATCCATGCTAAGATGCATGGTACAGCCTATGCTTCTACTTCCACTAAGTGTTGTCTGTTTTTGTCTTATCTTTATTCCTCTCCCAGGTTAGGAAAAAGTCTTGAATGCTTTCAGAAAACATTATCACCTAGCCATTGAAAGAAAGACATATTCTGTTTTTATTGCTTCTTATCAGATTGTCTTCATAGAAACATGGGAACCAGATACATAGTTGCCTTCACCACAAGCACTCATTTACTTGAGAGAGGAAAACTTTTAATTATATAGTTAGTCTTCTTTTATTTATTTGCTTTCCCTTAAAACTTATTAGATCAAGCCAATGGCTTTAATCCAGACATTCCCCTATGCAAAAGTAAGAAAAAGCATATAAGTTTTTCTTGCATCATGCTCTTTTGTCCAGACTTTTCTTCTCTTTTTACATTGCAGTGCCTAAGTTTCTTAAAACTGAACAAGGAGAAAGAAGGAAAGAAAGTAAAAAAAAAAAAAAAAAAAAAAAACGGGGACACCTGTTTACTTTAGTGTCCATGTTACATACAAACATAACTGCTAAAGCTTTACTTTATAGCATGCATTTTGTGTCATGTATTATAAAAATACTACTGCTGAGAACAAAATTTTGTTTACTTATAGCTAAGTCTTTCCTTCCTCTTCCCCTCTCCTAAATGTTCTTATAAATATTGATGACATAAGTTGGGCATATGCTTTGGAGTCCTGTACAAATTTAACAAAGTCAAAACAGTCCAATATTTCCAGGTTTTCCTGTTCCATCGTGTTTCACAGATATAATTAATGCTTTTTAATCCCACATTTGTTCATCAATATCTGAGTTGCTTATTTTTCCTGTTGATTTCCATCTCCCATATCCAGTCTCGCCTTCATTTCCAGTGTACTCCTCCTTCTTCTAGTCAGCTCTTGTTCTTTTTTCTCTCTCTCAAGCATTTTACCTTGAAACATTGGAAAATATTTCACTGGCATAGTATCTCTATGGACGTTGTTACCAGAAGAACAAGAAGCAGAATCTCTTTCTGTTTGATAGCTCACTTTTTCTTGGACACACTTTATTTCTTCCTTAATATGTTCTGTTAAAAAAATGTTTTTTGACTCTAGAAAGAATGTTCTGGATACAGCAGTTTGAATCTCACACCTGCTTCTCAACATTCCCTGATTACTGGAATAAATTTCCTTTTCTTCTGCATGGTGTAAAGTGAGTAGTCATTTTCCACAAACACTTACTGTCTCCCACTTTTATACTTTGCCTTTCTGCCACAGTTTTGTCAGAATCAACTCTTTTTTGTTTGGTAGGATTGCATCTTTACTGTTAAAGGTCTAAGTTGCTTTCTCATGACCAGGTTTTGAGCATACACACAATGTGCCCTTTCAGTTAATAGCTCCTGCTGTGGAATACCAGTCCAGTTTCTTATTTGTGCTTTTAGAAAATGAATACTGTATGTTCTTTTCAGCTTCTCTGGTGCAGCAGAAAATCTCAGGTTTTCCTTGCATGTTCTGTCCTTCAATTCTATTATTTCTTTAAACATCTCTTCTTGATCAGTCTCATACTCAACTTGCCTTTTCTTCATTTTGACTTCTGATTTTTGTGGTTTTATCACCTTGTCTGAATATCTGTTTAAAGCGTCTTCCATTTTTTCCAACCTTTTGTTATTTGAGTGGATACACTCCTTCAGTGTTACATTTATTTTAAATCAGCTCTGAGTACATAAAAGGTGAGGAGAAAACACTGACTGGGAAGAATTCTGTAGTTGTTCAAGAACAAGGAGTACACTGGAAATGAAGGTGAAACTGGATATGAGAGATGGAAATCAACAGGAAAAAACAGCAACTCCGATATCGATAAATATATTTTTCCTATAGGTTACTAGAAGTCGTATCTTGCACCAGATCTGGAGCTTGCACTACTTTTGTCTGAACAGCTGCAGAATTCTTCCCGGTCAGTGTTTTCTCCTCACCTTTTATGATAGTTTTTCTTTCAGGTTCTCTGGATTTCTTTTTTGCTGGCATCCAGGCAGTGCACTTACTAGCCAGTTACTGAAATGTACCCAGAAAGACCAGTTCACTGGCTCTCTTTTCTTAGTTTCTGTTTTCACACTGGGAGGGCTTAAATTAAGTTGCTAATCAGTGTGCAGACATCTTGGAAGTCCAGAGCTGTCGTATATTGGTGAGGACCATGTCCATCATTTTATTGTCCCCCCTAGTATGTGTTCGGACTGACTGGTCCAGAGAATTTGTATTGATGAAGTTCAGAAATCGCTAAGCATGCATGTTGTTAGAGATGTATATGTCTCCCAGTTATTGGAGGGGTAGTTGAAGTCCCCTTGAAGAATGGTGTTTAGTTTACTTTAATGCATAAGGACGCCATTCTAGTTATGTAGGAGTTATGGGTTGAAGGGGTGAAGCTCTAGTATTCCTTTTTGAGAGTGTTGCAGTTAGGGAAATGCCATATTGATGTTGAGCTAGAAAGATGTGCTTGGCAGTGGTAGATCTGGCAGTGAAGAAAAGAAAAAGTGATATTAAAGGAGAAAATTAATTTTACTTCTGGTCTTCTCAAATTGGAGGTGGAAGTTAAGGTTTTGGTCAAGCCAGCTGTCCAAGTATTTGAAAGAAGTAGTTATCTCAACAGGTACTTGTTACAATATGTCATTTCTAAGTTGTTAAGAACTTTTGCAAATATTTGAAGTGTACTAAATAACATTGCTTTAGTTTTCTGGAGTTTAATAGTAATTAGTTATAGTCAATCCACTTTGAAAGAGTATGGAGGTCTAATTCAAGTTCTGTTTCTATTTCGGAGTAGGAACTTGATCTAAAATTGACCAAGTCATCAACATAAAATATGAGTGAGAGAGGAAATCACACCACCAGGAAGTTTGATGAAAATTGAGATGAGTAAAGGAACAACTATTGAACCTTGTTGGATGCCTTTTAGAGTAAATGTTGGGGAAATGGAGGAGCCAGTCTTAACCCTGAATAGTTCTGAAACCAAGAGGGAGAACTCAGGAGTGATGCCATTTTTAACCCCAAATAGTTCTGAAACCAAGAGGGAGAACTCTGGAGAGGGAGAACTCGGGAGTGATGCCTATGTCCAAAAAATGGTAAAGGATGTTATGGTCAGCAAGGTCAAAACCTCTAGTAAATCAACAAACAGAGCTCCAGTGAGGCATCTTTTATTTGTATATCATTATGGAGGGTCTATATTATGGTCATAGTGCTACAGCTTGTCTAGAGCCCATGTTGTTTTGGCAAAAGGAGGTAATATTGCTTAATATAATGGGTGAGCTGAAGATGAATGAGATTTTAAAATATTTTACCTAGGGTAGTCTGATACAGAGGTGCACAGAGAACTCTGACTGCAGACCAGGTGACTGTGTTTCACTTAGCAGCTTCGTCATTGGAGAAATAAAGTAAGAAGTAAGAGGAATCAAAGGGTGGGTCCTGCTCACCTCTCCTGGTATGGTGGTAAAGATTTAACTGCATTCAGGGGCACACTAGACAGTATGATTTGTCTGATTGAGACCTGGGAAACCACAACAGGACTGCTTGGAGGGAATGTCTTGTGTGAATGTGAGGGGGCAGCCTCTGCAGACAGGCCACTGCTCTCTTCTCCTCTGTGTCTTGTCTGTTGCATGCAGCTAGAGCCTCCTAATTGACCTTCACCCTGATGATCCAGTTTTGGGGGGGGGGTGCTGATGGTAATTTGAAGTAGAATGGAGGAATATAAGGGAGAGCATAGCTCTCAGACTCTTAGCACAAGAAATCTGGACAAAGTAAAAAATAATGAGGGGGCAAAGGCCCAAAATCAGAGACAGTTTTTAAGTGTTGCTTTTTTGGTATTGATGGTACAATTGGTTTTGAAATTAGCATGCATTTTTCAGAAGGATATAAAGTCTGAAACACAAATATCTGTCATTATTTAGTAACTTACGTTCGCAGTGACTTTGCCAGAAAACCACATATTTTATGAGGAACAGACCAAAAATATGAGGCAAAAATCTGGACATTCTGCAAAATTCTGGAGAAGTAGAAGGAGGGACGCAGGGCTGTATGATCAGTATGGATATTTTACTTAGGGTGGGTAAGGTAGAGATAAGGAGGAAGTGGGGTGCATTATCAGGATTTGACTGTTTTTTGCAATGATTTGATGACAGCAATTTTTTAGATAGTGGACCTTATGTTTTGAATAATGCAGAGTTGGCTAATATGTAGTAATGGGATGATTGTGAAATATTTGCAATAGTACATGAAAAAGATAAGATTATTATTGTCTTGGGTGGAGACTAATCAAAGCTGATCAAAAAATGGTTTAATATCTCCTGTTTTATATTTGTTTGAGGCAAGGATGTATAGGCAATATGGATCAGTTCAAATCTGGGTAAATTACTGGAAAAAGTTGTCCTTGTGACCTAGATAGGGAGTTTGAGGAAGAATTGTTGGATATATTTTTATGGCTGGTAAGATAGTTTATTTCTTTCCAAAATTGTTTAAGGGTCTTGGGAAGGGGCATTCTTTTGACACAAAGAACATAGCTTTGTGTCTGTTAATTGCTAATTTTGAAAGGTTTGTGAGAATGCAGAACTGTTTTTAGTTTTCTGAGATAGGAATTATTTTTCAGTTACACCCGCAGTACTTTTTAGCTCATTTACTAGCTATTGCTTTTTGTTCAGTTTTGTTTGTGTAATCTAGAGATTAATGGAAATAATCAGTTTTGTAGTTCAGATAGGGTGCTGGTTATGTTACAGTTGCTGAACTGGAGTCTTATGCAGAGAATAGTGTAGAACAGTCAATTGTGGAAAGGTGAGCTCCAAGTTTGATAGTATAGTTACATAAAGTAAGTCTGTAGTGTGTTGCCATCTGGCTAATTGTTGTTTTGTCCCTCTTTGCAAATGTGTAGTGCATGTGTGTTTATATACGTTTCTACTCACTTCTATTGAAGGTTTTTATTGTAATACCTGATTGTATGTTTTTATGAACGACACAGTTACTGATAATGTAGGTTATTGTAAAGTTTCTGTGAAGAGTTTTGTCATTTGCTAGGGTTGCTTGTTTTTTCATATATGTTACACACTAACTGCCTTTTTTAAAGGCTTAAATATTACATTTGCAGACTGTATGTTGTGTAGCAAAGAGTGGGAACTAACAGATAGGCGTACTACCTAACATTTGCAAACCTACATCTTAGTAACCCCTCACTTGCATGTAAACACATACCTCTTGTTAGTTTATTTTTCTGTCTGTCCCTCTGTAGTGTGGAAGCCACCATTTTTGTTTTTAGCATTCCCAAACTTGCATACCTACAAATATGTTATAGGTTCATAGATGTGTACTAGGCTAATGGCCCTGGAGCCTTTACAAGCCTAGCCCATAGGATTACCCTGGCATTGTGCCACCCGACCTTAGTTCCCGGTGCCTCTGTCAAGTAAAGCCACTGGAGGGATCCCTGTGGTGAATTTTCTGTTTCCCATCCACTCATCAAGATTTCTGTTGAAAAGGGCTAGTGAGGTGCTCTGCTTGACATGTATGGGAAGTCTGTTCCATAGCATGGGCAGTCTCTGGGTTATGAACTGTCCCTCCAGCATGTTCTGTTGATTGTGGTAATGAAGTTGAGGTCACTTGAGCGTGTGGTGTGGAGGGATTAGGATTTCTTTAGATGTAGCATTTCTAACAGAGCTGAGTCAGACATGGCTTTGTAAGTCAAGCAGAGATAGCCTCTAAGTAGGCAATATGAGACAGAGAATAGTTGGAGTTTTTTGAGTCTGTCCATATAGGACAAATGTTTAAGGCCTTGGATCGATCCTCTTAGCTATCTTATTTTCATGTTTAAATGCTAGAAAGCAGAAATGCACCACTGTGAAATATAGTGGACTACTCTTGTTTGCCAAACATTACTTAACATGGCTGAATATAGACAAATAGTACTGTACCTATCTAGTTCAACCTTCAAGCAATCCTTATTAACTTCTCTCTCTCCCCCAGTGGACCAAGCACATAGTAAGTCTGACATCTGCTGCTGCAAGGGTTATCATATCCCACTACCTAAAGAACTTGCACAGCTGAATTTCACCTGCAGTTGCAAAAGTTCATAAGCAGCAATACATAGATTTAACTCAATGTAATGTAATTTCCAAGCCTCAAACTAATAATTTGTTAAGTTATGCTTTAGTGTGTTCTGTTTTGTAGTGCTGAATCTGATGGAAGGATATCCTCACCCCCACTTACCCACACTCACAGGCCTTTTACTATTGACGTTGACGCTAAATTAACACTTCAGCATATTTTACTCTTATCAGTGTAATATATCCCTGGAAAGACAACAAAAAGCCCATAACCATACAATTAAATGCTGTAGCTCAAGTCAAGTATTTAGAGTTCAGAGACCTTGTCTTTGTATCCATGAACATTCTACCTCGCTGATTGTTTTTGGTGGTAAACCATGGGGGGGGTTCTTCCCGCTGCAGTCACTTTGCTGACTCTGCTTCTTTGCCCTGCCCCTTATCCCACTCACCCCAGCACCTCTACTCATATCCCAAGCAAACCACTCCCCGTCTTTCCTGCGATCCAGTTATATACAACTCTGCCTTGTCCACACCCACATTTCATTCACACCTCTTTCCCTACATCCATCACCTTGAATTTTCATTCCCCCCTACTATATTTCTTTGCATCTTACTCTACTTCACCATCACAATGCAATCACCACCTCAAACCATCTTACATTAACTCAAGGCTTACCACCTTCTCTTCTACTATACACACATCAAACTAACATTGCACCATAATTTTACTACTGGCCAATCACATCTCCCCTACCTCCTTACCACAGTCCACAAGGCAAAACACCTAATCACATTGTCAAATCCCACCCTGAAATCAAAACATTTCCAACCTTACCTTAAGCTGCTCACATATCACTAGATGACATACATCTCTATTCACACCGGATATTACATTCTTACATATAAGTACCACTTTAACTATTTTTAAGCACACCATCACAGCTGACATGCTCCTTCTAACCAGCCTAATCTCTCTATTCTTAATTCTTAACCTTGCTACAACTATATCCTTGCGTACCCTAACACACCAATACACATCAACAATCTCCTTCAGTCATCTCCCCAATAAACAACACAGCTTCTTGCATATGTCCTCCCAGCTTTTCCCTTATACTCTCCCATATTATTCAATCCACAAATTGGCCTCCTCACCACCTGTGAAACCACACTTGACACCAGTACCATCACCTATAAATAAAAAACACTTCCCATGATACTCATTCCTTATTACCTAATCTTTTCAGATGTGGATGTACGTCTCAAATATGGAGACATACAGTCTAACCCAGGCCCATCCTCTAATCCTAACCACAAGAGTAACCCCAAAGACTTATACTTCTAAGGTTCAGTGTAAGTATGTTTATGTAATAGAATAGCCCCACTCCATTGATCAAAATAAACCTGGCATACTAGCCATTACCGAAACATAGCTACATCCCAGTATAAAAGAGACAGAAATAATACCTCCAAACTTTGCAATAACCAGAAGAGATAGATCTAAAAAAAAATAAGGGGAGGGAGAGCCCTTCTATATCCCTCTACACTAAACATCATACTCTACACCAGTAATATATCCATATTTTCGAATTCTGAGGTACTAATCTCTTTTTTGAACCTCAACACATCAAAAATAATTTGCATAATAGTAATATATATCCCACCAGGTCACAATATACCAGTGTTGGAAAATGTTTTATGCTGAACAGCCCAAAAAATAAACCTTGAAATAATAATCTTAGCAGATGTAAATATAGATTGGCAAACCATAGCTTCCAACACCCCCACAAATAGTATAAATCTGTATGTTTTTTCTCTGCTTATCAATACTCCTACAAGATACAGCAAATATCTTGCCTGCCATTCCACCCTAGACTGGATCCTAGTATCCCACCCTGCTAATTACCCCTCTTCTGGTACACTGCCTAGCTCCCTGAGTGATCATCTGCCAGCTTATTCCCTTAGAACAGTGGTCCCCAACCACCGGGCTGTGGAGCACTTGGTACAGGGCTGTTAGGTAAGTGAATGCCTGTATGAGTGTGTTTGTGTCTGTCTGCATGTGTGAGTGAATGTGTGCATGAAAGCAAAGTAGTGTGTGTGTGTGTGTGTGTGTGTGTGTGTGTGTGTGTGTGATTGTAAGAGTGAGAGTGATGTGTGAATGAATGCAGGTATGAATGAGGAAGTGACTGCGTGTATGTGTGAGATCAGGAGAGTGAGAACAATGTATGAATGAATGCGTAAGTGGGTGTGTGGCATGTAGGTGTTGACAGTGAGAGCAATGTATGAATGAATGTGTAAGTAGGCGTATGGGTGTGACAGAGCGATGTGTGAATGAATGCAGGTATGAATGAGGATGTGATTGAGTGTGTGTTTGATCAGGAGAGGGTAAGAGTGATGTGCAAGAGAATGCAGGTATGAATGAGGGAGTGACTGTGTGTGAGGGATTGGAAAAGAGTAAGAGCGATGTGTGGGAGTGAACACGTGCATAAATGCAAAAGAGACTGTGTGTGTGTGTGTGTGTGTGTGTGTGTGTGTGTGTGTGTGTGTGTGTGTGTGTGTGTGTGTGTGTGTGTGTGTGTGTGTGTGTGTGTGTGGTATGGACTAAAGGTACACAAACCTCATTCCTATCATACCTCTCAACCACTTAGTAGTGCAAAAAATCTGGAAAAAGCCTAACAGAATGGGGAGCAAATAGGGACAGATTTTAAATATTGCTCTTATAACCATAGAAAGTTGCTAGAATAACAGGATTTGTCTTGTCATGCATTTTTCTGAAGGATATGAGGTCTGAAATCCACATGTATATCATTATTTAGTGACTTCAGTCCTTAGATCATCCCAGTCATTTTCCAGAAAATCTGTAAAGTTATGAGAAACAGACCAAAACTCGAAGGGGATAAATCTGGTCATTCTGTGAAAATCTGTACTGTTGAGAGGTATGAATACCTCTCAGCCTCTTACTTAGATCAAGAAATCTGGACAAAGCCAAAAATAATGAGGGGACAAAGGCCCAAAAATAGGGACCCTTTTATGTACTGCTCTTACAAACTTTGAAAGTTGATAGAAATACAGGTTTTGCATTAGCATGAATTTTCTGAAGCATATGAAGTATGAAACTCAACTGACATTATTTTCTGACTTCAGCCTCAATGATCTGCCAGCGATTTGCCAGAAAACAACAATTTTATGAGAAAAAGGGGGACAATCTATGAAAATATGTACATTTGAGAGGTATGCTGGACAGAGCCAAATAGGGACAGATGTTAAATATTGCTCTTATAAACATAAAATCAGTAAGGTTGCCATTAGATTGCCTTACCTCTCAGCCATAGTAGGTCAATGTTATGCTGTTAAGCAGAATGTACACTTTTTGGTAATTATTGCTTGCTGTCTTTTTAGTGTACTTTAGAGCTTTTCTCCCTGGGTCCGGTCTCCTCGTTAAATATCAAATAAATATCTACTTTATTATGCATGCCGTGACATGGCTGGTCCATGGAAAATTGTCTTACATTGATACCGGTCCTTGGTGCAAAAAAAGGTTGTAGACCACTGCCTTAGAACAAACTCCCAACAACTAAGAGTACACACTGTATCAGTTAGGAACTCACTAATTTTTGTCAGCATAAATTCAACAATCTCCTACATGTAATGGACTGGACACCCCTTAAAGAACTACCCCTTAATGATGCTGTACTGTACTTTAATAGCACCTTCCTTTACATAGTTAATGTCCTAGCTCCTGTTCGTATGAAAATAATCAAAAATAACTCAGCACCATGGCTCTCTGAGGAATGCAGACACGTGATGAAGCAAATGGACCTAACATGGATAACCTGGAAACTAAATAAAAATTAACAAAATCATGTCAATTTCAAAACACTATGTAACAGTGACAAATCTAATCAACAGAGATAAGAAGTCATACTATTCCCAGCTTCAGCTCCAGCATAAAATCAACCACAATAAATGTTGCCACTCTATGACATTGACTGTTATAGTACATGCAAAAAATTCAGTTATGAAATAATAGCCAGAAAGTTGGTGATGCAGAAAGCCTGAGCAGTAGCTTAAGGATACGGTTTAGATACAGAGATGGAGTTAGGAGAGCTTTAGGCTCCTACAGACTGCGAGGGAGTGAAATGTGACAGAAGAGGAGGATGAGGCTAGTATGGAAGAAGAGGAAGAGCTGAGCATTAGGTAACCTATGAACTGGAAAGTGTTACCTGAAGGAGGAAGCAGCTGGTGGTAAGACAAGACGTTCCACACCAGGTAATCTTTTCTAAATCTTAGGGGCGAGCAGACAGACACGTGCACACACATGCATCACCACTGTATTTTACTTTTTTTAGATTGTGTTATCTAGCAACAGTTGCTCTGGAACTCCGATATATTATTCTCTCTATTTTTATTTGCTTGGGTTATAATACATTTCTGACATTGGACGAGCAAGCTCACCTTTTTTGCACACTTTAGGGAATGACAGACTGCATTACTTTCTATAAGCTGAGGAAAATGTAAGTGCAAGAAACCATCACTTTGTGTCATACTTTGCATTACTCTATAATAAATGTGTTGCACAAATGCAGAACTTTTCATTTAGAGTTTATGGAACATTTTTTTTTAGCTAAGATGTTAATCAGTTGGGGAGATGTTAACAGTGTGTATGCTTTCATAAGTAATTTGGATTGACAGAATACCATTTTTTGTTTTATAGTCTTTCCATCTAAGATTTTATCATTGGCTGAACATTTTGGACCCTTTGCTGCTGCTAGCATCAGAAGTAAGTACAATTATTGCTTTTATGTGTATATTTATTGTCTGTATTGTTAACATAAATGTGTTATGACTTTTGCATTTGACAAGTGATGTATGACATTGCTATATTCCCTGAATGACTTTTGATCTATTCATTTATAAACAAAATCCTTCCAGGGGCAATATTTGTGAAGAGGACTATAAATGTATTGCACAAATCGGTGCATACCTGTTGTTTTTCTAGTTTAGTACAGGATAAGGAGCTAGGTACTGCCGTCTGACACATGACATTACCTAATTTGCAGTTCATGAGCAGCTACTTGGAAGCAGGTTTATTCGACAGGTGGTGTTAATGCTCACTCTGAACTCATTTGATTGAGCTGTACCAGTAAATCCACTACTCATGTTATGTTATGCTGCCATCACCTGGACACCTGAACTACCCGAAGCAGCAGTGAGGCCTAGAAGCTCCCCACTCCTTACCTTTCCTGATCCCTGCAGACTTTGCAAGCATGTTGACATTGACTGTGCACTCTCTCATTCCTTCTGCTATCACTAGTATGTTTTAGAGTGGCTCTGACTCATAATCACTGATGTTTCTTATTTGTGGTGTTCACATTTACAGCTACTGTACTCATAACTGTATAGTTAACCATCAAAGGTGTGCCTTAGTTTTAAGTATAGATTTGTTTGCCTGCCAGTTTGAAGCTGCCAGCAATCTCAGTCTTATTTTTATCTAGCATTTTTGATTTATGTCACTGTCTGTGCTACCCTTTCTTTATAAACATGAATAGTGCTCCACTCTGCCGATAACTGTTAATAACATTGCAAGATCCTTGCCTCTCACCCTTTGCTTCCTTGTATAAGCATGTATGTATTTATAATATTTCTGTAACACGCTATAAGCTCTTCTACAAGACCAATTACATAAGAAGCTGGTGTTGTGCACTGTGACTCTGATTCACGAATGTTGTTCTAGTTTTGCTTTATATAACACAGCTCTTTCGTATTTTGTCAAACAGCAGAGTCTGATTTGTTCAGAAATATTGTTTTATTCACTTAGTACCTGGGTGTGGTTGGTAATATTGAAAGAGAGATTACATATTAAAAACGACAACATTTCTCAGGCCACAAGCAATTTTCAGGGTGACAAACTTAAAATAGTTTAATGCACCAATTTGTAAATCAGGGTTAGTGAGAAGCACTAGTGTGGAAGACCTTCCCAGGGATGTTTTTCACTTTACTGTGCAATAAAATCCCAAGGTACTGACTGATGCAACATACCTTTAATGTACGTAACATATCCTGCTGTATTATGCTTGTATCGGTACATATAAATGTCCATTGTCGAGAGTACTTTGTGCTGATGTACTAGATTGCTAGAGATTTAAAACACTTACAACTGTCTTCATTATTATAAAATGTGTAGCATATATGCTCTGTATATAACCTTTCTGAAATGTGCAGAGGAGTATTGCCACAAATGTTTTAGTAGTGGCCAAACTCTCCTGCAAGCCGATATGTAATCGGTGCTCCCCAAAATCCCCACTACAGAATTAGTCTAACTCTGAGGTCATATTGTCTGAAAGACTCGAGTAACGCCACTTTTTTTTTGGGGGGGGGGGCAGGTATTCCCACAGCAGCTCTCAGTCATTAACCATGTCCTGGTGCTCCTCCTTGATTATCTGATTCATCTTCTTCAGACATTTCAGACAAGGGCTCCAGACGAAAAAATTTGTAATGCAAACATTTAGAAGTAGTATGTGAAGAGGAGATCAGGATATCCCAGTACAGTGCCATCCTGTCTTTGTTTCCCTTAGATTGTATGAACTTGGTAGTTTAGTAGTGGGAGTGCAGGACCATAGGGTTGGGGCTTCTCCTGAAAAAAAGACAAAAAAAAAAAATACAGTCTTTGCAAAATGGTAATATGTCAGAAAATATTGAAATTAAATATATAACTTAAAGGCTATGGATTATGTGTTTCATGTTTTGGGATTTCAGCTTTAGTTTTAATGAAAGGCAGCGTTACAAGATTTCACAAGACAACGTGGCAAAAAACGCTACTCACACTGTCCAAAACAAAGTAGCGGAATGTTGCAGATATCCCAATGATTCACAGAACAAATACCAGGAACTGTTCAAATAAAATAGCCACGAATTTATTAAAACACAAAACGTAAGCGCTTTCACAAAGAAAAACTTTGCTTCATCAGACGTTATAATTCAAAAGACAGTCACTCACTATATATATCATATCCTGTAAAAACATCATATCCTGTTT